>NC_136911.1:655141-677796 GCF_949606895.1 Notothenia rossii
TAGACAGGAGTCTTTTGGGTGTTTCACAATGACCTCTGCGGGTGAATAAGAAAAAACAAAACACCTATGGCCTTTGGGGAAATGAATAGGGAAACACAGGTGGACTCTGGGTGTGCTGAATTTTGAGTTCTGTCTTTTGTGAATGTCATGTACAAATGTGATATTACTGCTGCAATGGTTTAGAAAAGAAAACTTGCATCTTGAATTTTATTTTGTAACAGCACTACTGAAGGTATTGGTTACCCATCTTTATTCACATAATCTGTGAAGTTAATCTGCGAACATGTATTCATAGGAGAGTTAAGGCTGTTACGACAGTGTTGCGACATGCTTTACGGCATGGGAAGGACTGCTTTACTACAGAGTAAGCCCGCCAGTTGTTACTGTCACTACCCGATCTGCCGCCCTGCCCTTGCAGTGTGCATGTGCGAGATGGTCCGCCATATTGGACAACTCCGTACGGTAACCCAACTAGGACACTTGACACAGTGGCGTTTGGCAAAGCACACAAAGACAACTGGAGAGGGATGAGTTATTGTTATTACAACGTGACTTCACTATTATTTAACAACTCTTTTTATTGGGTTCTTTTATTTGGGGTTAAGTACATTATCAGAATAAGTGAGACATGGATTTAACTTCTGTTAATAATAATAATTATTATTATATTGTTAATAATAATAATTATTATTATTAATAATAGTGAAGTCACGTTGTAATAACAATAACTCATCTCTCTCGAGTTTTCTTTTTGTGCTTTGCCAAACGCCACTGTGTCAAGTGTTCTACTTGGGTTGCCATACGGAGTTGTCCAATATGGCCGACCATCATGAGATGAGTTATTGTTATTGCAACGTGACTTCACTGTTACTTAACAACTCTTTTTATTGGGTTCTTTTATTTGGGGTTAAGTACAGAATAAGTGAGAAATGGATTTAACTTCTGTTAGACAGCTATATGCCATACATTTTTGCATACATTCACAGTAAATATTTATTCAGTATGATATTCGGCAGATCGGGTATAGTGACAACACTGCCTACTGTAATGTCTTGACTTACTGCTGAATAAACCTGAGTCGTAAAAGATACGTCGACCCTCGATCATTCTACAAACATGTCTTTTCATTTTAAAGAAAGTGTATTTTTATTACCTCATGTGTGTCCGACCCTGATGTGAAAATATAATTTTCATAAACAGGTATGATGTTGAATAAATATCTCGCTTCGGCTCCTTCCGTCAGTTTCCGCCGTGCCTCGTCTTGCCTCCATTTTGCAATGTGTGTGTGTGTGTGTGTGTGTGTGTGCGCAGTGAGGGTGCGCAGTGTCACAGGGAGTAAACAGCAGCAGCAGGACGCACTGAGAAATTCTGCAGAAATGGACGGGTAATACATTATTACTAACCCTTGATACGTGTGGTGTGTGTGTGTGTGTGTGGATGATCTGCAGAGTGTGTGTGGGAGTGTGTGAATATGTGTGAGAGAGAATGTATTTAAAGGAGAGGATAGCTTAGCTTAGCATCACTTAGCATGCTGGTGATACAGTATCGACGGTCCTTTGTGTGGGGGCTAACAGCTAGCCTAGCTCATGGAGCTGATAACCACAGTGTGTGTGCTGCGTTTAAATCAGTGTGTGTGCACGCATCACCCACTCTTATAGTCCAGCATATAAACTGCTGGGTTTATAATGTTATTACTCAGTGTGTATAATAGTGTTAAAGTGTGTGTGTGTGTGCGCAGGGTGTGTCTGTCCTGCAGGGTCGTGAATCCAGACCATAGTTCCTGTTTCAGTGGGATGTGTGGGTCACATGGTATCAGCTGTGTGTGTGTGTGTGTGTGTGTGTGTTGGGTTTTCAGATGCATTGTATTTCCATCTGCAGCCAGGTGGATGTTCTGATCATCTGCTCGCTGATAAAGGCTTCCACCAACCACTGTGTTATTATTATTATTATTATTATAGTGTAACTACTCAATTCAAGGTGCAAGGCTTTTATCATCATGTGCTCAGTAGCTACAGTGTCAATGAAATCTGAGGTCACAGGCTCCTCCAACAGAGCAACACAAGAACACGGATAATAGTGCAGTAAATAAAATAGAATATAATAGAAATAGTGCAGAAGAGTCTATATACACTGTGTGTGTGTGTGTGTGTGTGTGTGTGTGTGTGTGTGTGTGTGTGTGTGTGTGTGTGTGTGTGTGTGTCAGGTTATCAACACGTTCCTTCCTCTGTACCTCTCACTACCAAAGACCAACACATATAAGATTAGAGGTACTTTATTGATCCAAATTTGGGAAATGTTTGCATTGCAGCCGCATCAAAACATCAAAACAAGGCATTGGACATCAGTAGAACTTAAAGAGTAGAAATAAACAATACTAGAATTCAAACATCTCAAAATAGAATAAAATTAGCATTAAAAAGTAGAAAATATACAGTAGGCCTTGAAGAAAATAAATCCATAATCTAGGGTTGGTTTACCAACAACACACAGAGGTGTATTTAATCCAACCAGTGGTGCGTCTGTTGGCTCTCACCATCACTGCTGCTGCACACAGTTCGGATGTGAAGACAATACTTTTGGGTGTTTTATAATGTCTTCACTTTGTCTTGTCTTCCAGCATCAGTGACGTTGCAGTTGGAGTGAAGGTGAGTTTCTGACTGTGTTTCCTCCCGTTCACACACAGACCTCATGCTGTCCCTACTTTATGGAAGAGGTTTATGAACTCCTCAGGAGGATTAAAACAGGGTTATACACAAGCAGCAGGGTGGAGGAGTTATTAAATGATCCCTAATATAGTGCTTATGTTTATATCTAACGTATGGTGTTCATTTCATTTCATTTCAAACCTTTATTTAGACAGATTAGTCCCTTGAGATCATCGATCTCATTTACAAGGGAGACCTGCATCATTTAGTTCCACATGAAACATAAAAACAACATACAAACAACAGAGGATATCATATTTACATATTCAACATTTACAAATACCCAGAGTGTCAGAAAGCATTTCATTTAGACATGCCTTAAATACATTCAAAGAAATAAAAATGCTCAATTTCAATTTTGCCTGTAGACTGTTCCAAGCAAGTGGAGCTGCGCACATAAAAGCTGTCTTACCTAAGACAGTCCTTACTCTTGGCACATCTAACAAGACTATATCCTGTGATCGCAGACAATAGCTGCTTGCAACTTTCTGCTTTATCAATGAACAGATATAATACGGGAGTTTGCCCAACATAGCTTTATAGATAAAAGTGTACCAGTGACTGAGCCTCCGTACAGTGAGTGATGGTAAACCTGCCTTGGTATACAATGTACAGTGATGAGTAAGTGCTTTACAGTTAGTGACAAATCTCAGAGCACTGTTACGTTTAGAGATGTCCCGATCACGTGATCGGGGATCGGAGCCGATCACGTGATCGGGGATCGGAGCCGATCACGTGATCGGGGATCGGAGCCGATCACGTGATTTTCAAGAGATCGGAATCGGGATTTAAAAAATCGGGGATCGGGATTTTTTTTTTTTTTTTTTATATAAATACTTTTTTTTAAATGTTGTATTCAATGTTACAAAACAAAAATGACCATGTTCAAGCCTTAAAGTCATCCTGAGGCCTTAGTTTTGGTTTCAAATGACACAACATCATGTATGTGTTGCTTCTTTGGGGCTTGTTTTCATAGACCTGCTTATTTCTCTCAAATCTGGCAACAGAGTGGGCGCAGTGTCTAATTGTAGCAGTAAGCTAACGAGTACTGATAAGCTTTATTTTGTTTTGATCCAATGCTGCACAACTGAACTGATCCAATGCTGCTGTGAAAGAAAGAAGCTATATCCATGTTGGATAGAATATCCAATTTAAATAAAAAAAATAACCTTAAGGTTCAACTTGAATGCTTTTTTTCTCTTAATGCATTGCATAAAGATCGGATCGGGAAAAATCGGTATCGGCAAATTGTCAAAATCAAATGATCGGAATCGGATCTGGAGCAAAAAAAGGTGATCGGGATATCCCTAGTTACGTTTGTTGATCAAATCGCATATCGTGGATTTTTCTACTGCGATATTGATGCCTTTTAAGTTACCTATCAGACCTAAGATGATACAAATGAATGTTAATATAATGTATCCACTCTAGGGCTGCTCAATTAATCGTATTTTAATCGCGATTACGATTTTGGCTTGCAACGATTACGAAAACAACGTAATCGTTGTTTTCGTAATCGAAATAAAACGATTATTTCTTTATTATTATTATTACTAATCCACGTCCAGCTGTGCACCGAGAGATTTCATTTATCTGTATTTCAAAGCTTTTCTAACCCCACCAACGTCCCTGAATCAGACCTAAAGAGAGCAGCTGCAGAGATGCAGGGTTTCCACGCTGCAGATGTAAACACCAAACAATGAGGTTATTTTAATATTAGCTTTGAAGCTGCAGGACTTTGTGTTTCTGAAACCTGATTAGTTGGTTCCTGCTCAGAGCCCCTCTCTTCAGGGAAACAGCCGTAAAGACAGAAGTTTATTTCCTCAGTATTTCAGCTCCGTCTGAACTCCAGCTGTTGGAGGAATAATGTCGTTTAACCCAAGAGGGACGATTTTAATACGCTCTGAATTTATTCCTCTTGTCGCTGTGAGGGGCGCCTTTATCGTGACCATAAAGAACACCAGCTCCAAAACTCTGTGTGTGTGTGTGTGTGTGTGTGTGTGTGTGTGTGTGTGTGTGTGTGTGTGTGTGTGTGTGTGTGTGTGTGTGTGTGTGTGTGTGTGTGTGTGTGTGTGTGTGTGTGTGTGTGTGTGTGTGTGTGTGTGTGTGTGTGTGTGTGTGTGTGTGTGTGTGTGTGTGTGTGTGTGTGTGTGTGTGTGTGTGTGTGATGGGTCCCCAGGCTGTGTTCACACCATCAGTCAGCTGTAGATTCCGCTGGGACTCAGGATGAGACGTCCTGACATCTTAAACTCAGAGCTTCATCTTCTTCCTCCTCCTCCTCTTCCTCCTAAACTCTCCTCAGAGACCTTTCCTTTATCCTCCTCTCTTCTCCCTGTCAGGACATTAGAGCTGTAACTGATTGGTTGGATGCTTGTAGATTCTTTCTATCCGTAAAGTGTCTTAAAAAGAGCTCTATATAAAAAAGTATTATATTAACTGTCATAGATGTTCATTTAGTGCCCATGCTCAGGTTGATATCAGTATTCAGACATCTTAACATAGCTTGTGATCAAGTGCATTGATGACTTAATGACACACTTTATAAAACAATCTTACAATAAACCAATAGAGACGATGTGACGTTCTGTTTCTCAATGAGTGTGTTTGTGTTTCTGCAGAGAGGATCAGACGAGCTGAGTCTGTACAGCAGCTCCAGCTCTGCCCTGAGCAGCATCACTGGTGAGGGGGGGTATTCATACGGGGGGGGGGGGTTACTGGGAGGCATTCAGATGGGGGGGGGGCATTTATTTAAACAGAGGGGGGGTTACAGAGATGTATTTGATCCCAGTGACAGACGCCTGCTGAATGTGTGTTTTTGAAGTGAAATGAGCTGCGTGGTCGGTCCTCCCATGGGAGACATTTAGTGTGTGAGAAACATCACACTGCTCAGCAGGGGGGCCGCCCACACACACACACACACACACACACACACACACACGGCATGTGACAGAACATTGAAAGCTGTGAACACGCTATCAGAAATATCATGGAGACTAACAGCCTCCACATAGTCACCCTGTTAGAGACTGACAGAGTAATAAAGACACACACACTTTAATCAAGGCCAGACCACCAGGGCGGCACTCATCAGCTCTAACGGCAGTGACAGTAAGAAGCAGTGTGTGTGTGTGGATCATTAATATATATATGTGTGTGTGTTCTCCAGACGGCTCTAATGGCAGCGAGAGTAAGAAGCTGAGAGTTGAAGAGGCCCCCCCCTCCAGAGTGCTCCACATCAGGAAGCTTCCCAACGAAGCGTCGGAGACGGAGGTCATCGCGCTCGGCCTGCCGTTCGGAAAGGTCACAAACATCCTGACCCTGAAGGGCAAGAACCAGGTGAGCATCGGTCCTGAGCAGTGTTTCCGCCAGGGGGGCGTCTTGGCGTCATTTGACGCTCTTATTCAGCTCGGCACGCCCTGAACTCGAGCCGGGGGCGTCCAAAAAAATTAATAATTATTTGAGAGAAGATCGAGAATTTCTATCGCTTGAAAAGGAAAAAGCACATGGACATCCCTCTGTTGGAGGGGCAAAGGAGTCTGCTGGGATTCTTTTCTTCACCAGCAAAGCGCGATCCTGTGACAAAAAAAATAAAAACACCGCCGCATTTCCAAGGACCATGCAAGGAGGGGTGACCCTGTCGGCAGGGAGACGTAAAGAGATAGTATATGGGACTAGTATCCATAACGGACGGCTCAATTCAAGATTCAACGCCACCCCCCCCCGCTCTCGGAGTGGACGCGGGAGGGGTCCAAATGTTGTTCAGACACAGTGGCCGTTTCTCAATCGCGAACTATTTCAAGTATACTACGTCATTGAGTGGCGCCGAAGGACTGTTTGAATGCCCCGCATTCTGCGCCACTCTGACCTACTATACTTGAAATAGTTGCTCTGCAGCATGTATACTCGCGATTGAGAAACGGCCAGGAGAAGATGACCACTTCCTGTTCTCAGAGGTGTGTGTGTGTGTGTGTGTGTGTGTGTGTGTGTGTGTGTGTGTGTGTGTGTGTGTGTGTGTGTGTGTGTGTGTGTGTGTGTGTGTGTGTGTGTGTGTGTGTGTGTGTGTGTGTGTGTGTGTGTGTGTGTGTGTGTGTGTGTGTGTGTGTGTGTGTGTGTGTGTGTGTGTGTGTGTGTGTGTGTGTGTGTGTGTGTGTGTGTGTGTGTGTGTGTGTGTGTGTGTACAAGCTTAAACCAAAGTTGTGTTATTTAATAAAGAGTTATAGCATTTAACATATTTCCAGCTGGAAGGACAGATAACATGCAACACTAGTGTAGTACAAGAATCTGAGCAAGTTACAACAGGAAAACAAGCACTTTATACAGGAAGAAGACAAAAGGGTGAAGGTCTCATCTAGAATTTACATTATAGGCAAACTGTTGGCCAGGCGGGCGAAACTTTGTAATAACAAACCTAAGATCCATAAGATAACTTCTTCACGATGGTCAAGGCGACTCCCTTCTGTCTGAGAACATTTAGTAGGAGTGAATTTAAACTGTTAGAAAATCCACCACAGATATACCTATATACATATATATATATATATATATCAGTGTTTCCCCTATATACAAATAGTGGCGGCGCAGCGCCGCTGCTGAAATATGAGCGCCGCTGCTAGGGGGTGCCAGCCAGGTAACAACAACAAAAAAAAAGATTTTTTTGTTCTTCTTCTTCAAATAATAATAAGTGGTGACCCTTTTTCATTTTTGATTGTTTGTTATGTGGATTTGTAGTATTTGTGTTATATATATATATATATATATATATATATATTGACTTGATAAATGTCCATGAATCAGGCGTTCCTGGAGATGGGGACGGAGGAGACGGCCGTCACCATGGTCAACTACTACACCACGGTCACTCCTCACATCCGAAACGTGCCCGTTTTCATCCAGTACTCCAACCACAAAGAGCTGAAGACAGACAGCGGCAACCAGGTGAGTCCAAAGACCCTGAAAGACCCTGAGAAGAGTCGACAAATATCAAATGAAGCACTCACTGTTCGCCCACAACAATATACCCTCTGGTGTTCACTTGAAACCAATTTTAGTTTTATTTTCCTAAACTGTTTGTTGCTATATTTGAATAAAATAAGTATCGGAAAGGTTTTATACATGCCATGATAACAAAGGTATCAACTGTAGCTGTGATCATGACAGGATGTGTGATGACCTAGAAGAGCATCAGGACTGTTTGAGGCATATGATAGCTATGTGATTAACATGATGATTCAGCCTCTATGGAGAGAGACATATGACAAGCATGATCATTTCTGACGTGGAGCTAATCTGAAGTAAACATTGAATACTGCTTTCTATTCCTCCATCTTGTGACTGTGTAACTCCCTCTCTTGGATATCAGCATGTGAAGGACACTGTTCAGGAACTAGTTGATGCTCTGTATGTGATGACTACTTCCATTCTGGAGAGGATCACAGATACATGGATCCTGAGGTTCAAGCTCAAGCTGGTGACCAGTGAGATTTTTCTAACATCATGGCATGTCTTAAAATGTGTAGAGGACGCAGGCGGTGCTGCAGGCGGTGTCAGCTGTGCAGTCAGGGGGGTCTCCCAGCTCTGATGTCCAGGAGGCTCTGGCTGCTGCCTCCAGCCCTGTGCTGAGGATCATCATCGACAACATGTTCTACCCCGTAACACTGGACGTACTGCAGCAGGTACACACACACACACACACACACACACACACACACACACACACACACACACACACACACACACACACACACACACACACACATCCTAAAGGTCACGCTGTATGAAGAGATGGAATAAATGTGTTTCTGTTGTCAGATTTTCTCCAAGTTCGGCACGGTGATGAAGATAATCACGTTCACAAAGAACAATCAGTTCCAGGCTCTGCTCCAGTTCAGCGAGCCAGTCAACGCCCAGCAGGCCAAACTGGTGAGAGGCACTTCCTGTCATGTGATCAGATATAGTATCCTGCTATATACCCCATCTCACCTGAGCACTGTTTCCCCCCCAGGCGCTGGATGGGCAGAACATCTACAACTCGTGCTGCACGCTGCGCATCGACTTCTCCAAGTTGGTGAACCTGAACGTGAAGTACAACAACGATAAGAGCCGAGACTACACCCGTCCAGAGCTGCCAGCTGGAGACGGGCAGCCGAACCTTGAATCCTCCATCAACGCCTTCAACAAGGACTCCGGCTCGCTGCTCGGGAAGATCCCAGGTACCGAGAACTCTTTACCTCCCTTCATTCTGAGGTCTGGGATAGTTTCAAGGCTTTACCATCATGGTAGATCCCAGGTACCCCTTTACCTCCCTTCATTGATGGTAGATCCCAGGTACCTACCTTCATTGATGGTAGTCCCAGGTACCCCTTTACCTCCCTTCATTGATGGTAGATCCCAGGTACCCCTTTACCCCCTTCATTGATGGTAGATCCCAGATACCCCTTTACCCCCTTCATTGATGATAGAACCCAGGTACCTCTTTACCTCCCTTCATTGATGGTAGATCCCAGGTACCCCCCTTCATTGATGGTAGATCCCAGGTACCCCTTTACCTCCCTTCATTGATGGTAGATCCCAGGTACCTGTTTACCTCCCTTCATTGATGGTAGATCCCAGGTACCCCTTTACCCCCCTTCATTGATGGTAGATCCCAGGTACCCCTTTACCTCCCTTCATTGATTGGTAGACCCCAGGTACCTCTTTATCCCCCTTCATTGATAGTAGATCCCAGGTACCCCTTTACCTCCCTTCATTGATGGTAGATCCCAGGTACCCCTTTACCTCCCTTCATTGATGGTAGATCACAGGTACCCCTTTACCCCCTTCATTGATGGTAGACCCCAGGTACCCCTTTACCCCCTTCATTTATGGTAGATCCCAGGTACCCCTTTACCTCCCTTCATTGATGGTAGAACCCAGGTACCCCTTTACCTCCCTTCATTGATGGTAGATCCCAGGTACCTCTTTACCCCCCTTCATTGATGGTAGATCCCAGGTACCCCTTTACCCCCCTTCATTGATGGTAGATCCCAGGTACCTCTTTACCCCCCTTCATTGATGGTAGATCCCAGGTACCTCTTTACCTCCCTTCATTGATGGTAGATGCCAAGTACCTCTTTACCCCCTTCATTGATGGTAGATCCCAGGTACCCCTTTACCCCCCTTCATTGATAGTAGATCCCAGGTACCCCTTTACCCCCTTCATTGATGGTAGATCCCAGTTACCTCCATTCATTGATGGTAGAACCCAGGTACCTCTTTACCCCCCTTCATTGATGGTAGATCCCAGGTACCTCTTTACCCCCCTTCATTGATGGTAGATCCCAGGTACCCCTTTACCCCCCTTCATTGATGGTAGACCCCAGGTACCTCTTTACCCCCTTCATTGATGGTAGACCCCAGGTACCTCTTTACCCCCTTCATTGATGGTAGATCCCAGGTACCTCTTTACCCCCCTTCATTGATGGTAGATCCCAGGTACCTCTTTACCCCCCTTCATTGATGGTAGATCCCAGGTACCTCTTTACCCCCTTCATTGATGGTAGATCCCAGGTACCCCTTTACCCCCCTTCATTGATAGTAGATCCCAGGTACCCCTTTACCCCCTTCATTGATGGTAGATCCCAGGTACCTCCATTCATTGATGGTAGAACCCAGGTACCTCTTTACCTCCCTTCATTGATGGTAGATCCCAGGTACCCCTTTACCCCCCTTCATTGATGGTAGATCCCAGGTACCCCTTTACCCCCCTTCATTGATGGTAGAACCCAGGTACCTCTTTACCCCCCTTCATTGATGGTAGATCCCAGGTACCCCTTTACCCCCCTTCATTGATGGTAGATCCCAGGTACCTCTTTACCCCCCTTCATTGATGGTAGATCCCAGGTACCTCTTTACCCCCTTCATTGATGGTAGATCCCAGGTACCCCTTTACCCCCCTTCATTGATAGTAGATCCCAGGTACCCCTTTACCCCCTTCATTGATAGTAGATCCCAGGTACCCCTTTACCCCCTTCATTGATGGTAGATCCCAGGTACCTCCATTCATTGATGGTAGATCCCAGGTACCTCTTTACCTCCCTTCATTGATGGTAGAACCCAGGTACCCCTTTACCCCCTTCATTGATGGTAGATCCCAGGTACCCCTTTACCCCCTTCATTGATGGTAGATCCCAGGTACCTCCATTCATTGATGGTAGAACCCAGGTACCTCTTTACCTCCCTTCATTGATGGTAGAACCCAGGTACCTCTTTACCTCCCTTCATTGATGGTAGAACCCAGGTACCTCTTTACCTCCCTTCATTGATGGTAGATCCCAGGTACCCCTTTACCCCCTTCATTGATGGTAGTCCCAGGTACCCCTTTACCCCCTTCATTGATGGTAGTCCCAGGTTCCCCTTTACCCCCTTCATTGATGGTAGTCCCAGGTACCCCTTTACCCCCTTCATTGATGGTAGTCCCAGGTACCCCTTTACCCCCTTCATTGATGGTAGTCCCAGGTACCCCTTTACCCCCTTCATTGATGGTAGAACCCAGGTACCCCTTTACCCCCTTCATTGATGGTAGTCCCAGGTACCTCCATTCATTGATGGTAGATCCCAGATACCCCTTTACCTATGAGCTGCAGACAGGCTGTAACTGAATAAAGACCACGGTAATGGTATTTTACAGACCATTAATGAGGAGGTAATGCTTAGTGTGAGTCATTCTAAAGTGTGTGTGTGTGTCCCCTCAGGAGCTCTGAACCCTCTCAGTGCAGCAGCAGCAGCGGCAGCTGCAGCCGGGCGGGTCGCTCTGTCCGGACAGAACGGGTCCAGTGGGGTGCTGCTGGTCAGCAACCTCAACGAGGAGGTCAGTAACACACACACACACACACACACACACACACACACACACACACACACACACACACACACACACACACACGGACACACACACACACACACCGGACGGACACACACACTCCTCAGTCTTAAAGCCTCCTTCATCTCTCTCTTCTTCTTTTTTATTGCCATTGGTTTTTTTTCTCTTAAAATGAACCAGTGGAGCTACTGTATGAGTCTGATTCAAAATAAACTTTATTTATAAGTGAGTCTAGATTTAGTGAAGAGGTCACAAAATTGCACAAATATAAACCAGTATTTCTCCCTTCTCAGTGATTTCAAGCACTTCCATTCATACCATAAATATACTAATGCTGATCTATCTGAACTAATGTTCTCCCCTCTCTTACATCCCCCTCAGAGGTTAAAGAATCAATCTCAATCTTTATTTATTTATTTATATAGCACATTTAAAACCACCTCAGTTGATCAAAGGGCTGTACAGGGAATACATACAATATAGAATAACAGGAGTAAATAATAAAACAATACTTAAAAACAAGATAAAAAGCAAAATAACTCGAAACATATAGAAATGTCAAAATGTCCTGTTCAGCTAGAGTTAAAAGCCAAAGAGGTGAGTCCGGGTTAGTGGTTAACTTCATTAATGATGTGTCTTGGCTCAATCCTCTTCACACGTTTCAGTATTCCTCAGTGATTTCAAGCATTTCCCGTTCTACTAATGCTGATCAGAAACAGATCCCTCTGAACTGTTTCTCACCTCTCTTACCCCCCCCCCCCCCCCCCCCCCTCAGATCTGAGAGGTTAATGGAACAGACACAGCTCTTCACCAGTTCTCTGCAGTGAATCATGTCTAACCTCTCTTTGCTTCTAGCGCTCACACCCCAGCCTTCAGTCTTTATCCAGTGTTTTTAGTTGTGCCTCACCATGGGGGGGCTGTCTCCTCTCTGTCAGACTGAAGCTAACTCTGCTAACTCTGCTAACTGTCTCTCTGTTTCCTCTAAGCTCTGCTCACTCTCATATGAACTCCATATGAATCATTCTGTGGGAGCTGTCTCCTCCTCCTCCTCTTCCTCACTCTGTTAAACTGAAGAAGAAGAAAGTCTCCTCCTCCTCTTCATCACTGATCAGAGATTCTGCTGATCCTGTAGACTTGTGTGAACGCTCCCTGCTGCGAGGGGGGGGGTCTTCACATCAACTCCTGCATGAGATTAACTGCATGAACCCCTCCCAGTCTGTCTTTTTACAACCTGGTTTAGATGTGACCACGCCCACTTCTGCATGAATGGACGTATAGAGGTAGCCATGCTAACTGAAGGAGCATCTGGCTTGCGGTCGAATATTCAGTTTCTCTCAGGAACCTTCCTGAGAGAATAGTGAATAGTCAAATACGATAGGAGCTGATTTTTGGACAAGTCCACTGCAACCCTTCTGTAGCTGTTAACCAGTCTAACAACCATAGTCAGTTATACTGGGGGCACTGGTTCCATCACTAAAATGGCCAGTTTGTCCCCCCCCCCACTTTGCATTAGTTTCAAGGCTTCATCACCATGAGCCCAGCAGCTACAGTGGAGATATTGCAATGAAAAACTGAAGGCTCCTCCAACAGAGCAACATGAATATATATAGGACATAGAACAAATAAAATAGTGCAAGAGAATGTTTTGAGATGTGCAAGTAAATACAAATAAAATAGAAATAGTACAAGAAGAGTCAATATGGAATATGATATATTAGATAAATAATTAGCACGATGCAAACATATGAATGTTTAGGGATGCTCTTTAAAAATGATCATGTGGTACTTCAGTGTTAGCACGGTTCTCTTTATGGTTCTCTGTATACCTCCATGATGCAAGGATAGGTTAATGCAGAAGTTGGCGTGGTTAGATCTAAACTGGTTGGATAAACCACAGCCCCCCCCCCCCCCCCCCTCAGGTTCCTGCTGCATGTCTTCCTGTTCTGACTTTGTAGTCTGTTTGTCAGAGAGTCCTGTAGTGAACCTGGACCTGTTGAGTACACCACAGTTTATCATAGACAGGTAGAGTCGGGTCGTTCTTAGCAGGTTGTGTGTCCAGTCCTCAGGGTCTCTCAGTCCATAGAGTCTCCCAGTCCAGTCCCCAGGGTCTCTCAGTCCATAGGGTCTCCCAGTCCAGTCCTAAGGGTCTCTCAGTCCATAGGGTCTCCCAGTCCAGTCCTCAGGGTCTCTCAGTCCATAGGGCCTCCCAGTCTAGTCCTAAGAGTCTCTCAGTCCATAGGGTCTCCCAGTCCAGTCCTCAGGGTCTCTCAGTCCATAGGGTCTCCCACTCCAGTCCTCAGGGTCTCAGGGGTCTCCCAGTCCAGTCCTCAGGGTCTCTCAGTCCACAGGGTCTCCCAGTCCAGTCCTCAGGGTCTCAGGTATCAGGGTCTCCCAGTCCAGTCCTCAGGGTCTTTAGTCCTCAGGGTCTCTCAGTACTCAGGGTCTCTAGTTTTCGGGGTCTCCCAGTCCTAAGAGTCTCTCAGGGTCTCCCAGTCCAGTCCTCAGGGTTTCCCAGTCCTCGGGTCTCCCAGTCCAGTCCTCAGGGTCTCCCAGTCCTTGGGGTAGTCCCAGTCCAGTCCTCAGGGTCTCAGGGTCTCAGGGGTCTCCCACTCCAGTCCTCAAGGTGTCTAGTCCTCAGGGTCTCTCAGTCCACAGGGTCTCCAGGTCCAGTCCTCAGGGTCTCAGGGGTCTCCCAGTCCAGTCCTCAGGGTCTCAGGGGTCTCCCAGTCCAGTCCTCAGGGTCTCTAGTCCTCAGGGGTCTCCCAGTCCAATCCTCAGGGTCTCCTCTCCGGCTGTTATTTATGATTTTGGTGATCTGCTGTAAAGAATCCATATCTCTGACCTGCATTATCCAGTGTACTGACCTATATTTTATTTTTTGTCCCTCCCCTTCCTCCCCATTGGTTGATTTGCATTGCCTCCCCCTCCATGCTCCTCCCTCATTGGATCACTCCCTCATTAACTCTTCATCATGGGGGGACTCCTCCTCCTCCTCCTCCTCCTCTGGACTCTCTTCCTGTCTCACGCTGCTTGTTGCTCTTCTCTCCCTCTAAAGATGGTTACGCCCCAAAGTCTGTTTACCCTCTTCGGTATGTTATCCTGATCTCTCTCTATTGATCTCTGATCTCTCTCTATTGATCTCTTTCTCTATTGATCTCTCTCTCTGATCTCTCTCTATTGATCTCTCTCTCTCTGATCTCTCTCTATTGATCTCTTTCTCTATTGATCTCTCTCTCTCTGATCTCTCTCTATTGATCTGTCTCTCTCTGATCTCTCTCTCTCTGATCTCTCTCTATTGATCTCTCTCTCTCTGATCTCTCTCTATTGATCTCTCTCTCTCTCTGATCTCTCTCTATTGATCTCTCTCTCTATTGATCTCTCTCTCTATTGATCTCTCTCTATTGATCTCTCTCTCTATTGATCTCTCTCTCTCTGATCTCTCTCTATTGATTTCTCTATTGATCTCTCTATTGATCTCTCTCTCTATTGATCTCTCTCTCTCTGATCTATTGATCTCTCTCTCTGATCTCTCTCTATTGACCTCTCTCTCTCTCTATTGATCTCTCTCTCTCTGATCTATTGATCTCTCTCTATGATCTATTGATCTCTCTCTCTGATCTATTGATCTCTCTCTATTGATCTCTCTCTCTGATCTATTGATCTCTTTATCTATTGATCTCTCTCTCTGATCTATTGATCTCTTTATCTATTGATCTCTTTATCTATTGATCTCTCTCTCTGATCTATTGATCTCTCTCTCTCTGATCTATTGATCTCTTTATCTATTGATCTCTTTATCTATTGATGTCTCTCTCTGATCTATTGATCTCTTTATCTATTGATCTCTTTATCTATTAATCTCTCTCTGTGATCTATTGATCTCTCTCTCTCTGATCTATTGATCTCTTTATCTATTGATCTCTTTATCTATTGATCTCTCTCTCTGATCTATTGATCTCTCTCTCTGATCTATTGATCTCTTTATCTATTGATCTCTCTGACTCTACCTTCTCTTTATGCTCTATTTCTATCTTTGAGACATTTATCATTAGTGTTATTGATCATGGGAGGCCTGATCGTTATTAGGTGATATTTACGAAGTATACGTGATTTAAAGATCAGCGTTAATGCTTTTCAGTCGATTATGCTGCATCGTGAACAGCTCTGCAGGAGAGCTAGCTAACATTAGCTGTTAGCTGTTAGCCATTGGCTGTTATCCTTAGCTTTTAGCCATTAGCTGTTATCCTTAGCTGTTAGCCATTAGCTGTTTCCATTACCTGTTTCCATTAGCTTTTATCGTACAACTCTGAGTAGCATTAAAAGAAGTCAAATCCATATTGGCGGCCATAAATGTGATCGGGACATCTCTAATTATTATTATCTTAAGCCTTATGCATTTCTTTGCGCAGAGTAGCTTGTTTTGTTAATTTATGATATATTTGGGCTCCAGTTTATTTAGGTTAATTCTCTCTACTTAGCCCTAACCCCCCCTAAACTTTAAAGCATGCAGTTTTTATCTCTGTTGAGGGTCTCTCTTCTCTCTCTCTCTCTCAGACCTGTTTCTCTCTGTGTTTCACGCTAACCTTCCTCCTCTAACGTCTCCTCCTCCTCCTCCTCCTGGTGCAGGAGTGTATGGTGATGTGCAGAGGGTGAAGATCCTCTACAACAAGAAGGACAGCGCTCTGATCCAGATGTCCGATGGGAACCAGGCGCAGCTCGGTAAGACGAGCATCCAAAGTATAATTTACCTGTGAATCAGAACGACTATCTGTATTATTTGGTGTGAATGCTAAGAGGCAACATCACATTTTGATTGGCTTCTTCTCCCAAAAACGCAGAAATTCAGTTCAAACTTTAAGACGTTCAGATCGACTAGGAATCTACGGCTATTACTCCTGACATCCATCACTCATAACTGCAGAAATATGAACCATAAGTTATCCAAACGTTTGTATTAAGTTCAGCGTTCAGCAGTTTATTTTAGGCTAAATTAAGTTTAAAATAGGGCTTTCATTTTCATTTTGGTTTCCACTTCTTATTGACTTGTGAATTAAATGAAAGGATGTCTGATTGAGTTTAATGATAGAAGCACCTCTCTAACGCCCGTCTGCTCCCCAGCCATGAGCCACCTGAACGGGCAGAAGATGAACGGGAAGATCATCCGCGTGACGCTCTCTAAGCACCAGACGGTGGCGCTGCCTCGCGACGGGCTGGACGACCAGGGCCTCACCAAGGACTTCAACAACTCCCCCCTGCACCGCTTCAAGAAGCCCGGGTCCAAGAACTTCCAGAACATCTTCCCCCCCTCTGCCACGCTGCACCTCTCCAACGTGCCGTGAGTACCAGCTGACGGAGGCTCAGAGTCATGCTATAGAAATATCACTACATGCTTTATCAAAAGACAAAAAGACCCCTTCACTTCCTGTCTGTAGACGCAAACAAACACTGTCCAGTGTCAGCAATTCACTCAAAGAGTCCATCTCTCTTATGAAATGTAGACTACATTTATTACAGAGTTTATGTCCGAGCCAACAGACTCTCAGATCGTTGGCTACTGAGAAAAATGCAAAATACATCGCATGTAGGACGACACAAAACTCCGCTGTGGATTTTTAAAACCAAATACAGTAAAGCTATGGTCGCAGGCCCAAGTCTAGCTCTCTGAGGTCTGAGCCATTTTTTCACGTTAGGCTCGCTTGGGCTTTTTTTGTAAAAATGCTATTAAAACATGAACCTTGGTGACCGTCTAGTGGAGCCTCGCAGATGGGGGTGCTGCAGCCCCCTCAGCACCCCCGTCCATTCGCTGTCTCGCAGACGTCCCACCAACACGGCCCCCAGACCCCACGCAGCATTCTCATCTGTTTGTCATTACTGGTTCCTTTTCTGGTTGCTCACATGCCACTGTAACACATAATCACTGATGTTCCAGTCACTTATAACTGTATAAACCCAACCAGATGAATGCTACCGCGTTAGCTTCTGTTAAAGCCAGCTCTCTGTTAGAGCTCTGTACAGATTATATAACGTGTGATTTAACATCTCTTTAACAGCCAGGACGTGACGGAGGAGGACCTGCGGCTCCTCTTCTCCAACGCCGGAGGAACCGTCAAGGCTTTCAAGTTTTTCCAGTACGTACGACGAGCCCTCTGTAACAACATCAGACACTCTTTAGACTTAAAACACATCATGGGGTTTTATGTCTTGTAATTGAAAGACTCCCTATTCTCCTCTTCCTAGTTCTATAGGTGTTAGTGCATGTAAAGGGTCTGCAGAGGCTAAATAGTGACATCACTTTGGAACACTCCTATTGGCTAGCGCTCTAACACATTGCACGTGACAGGCTAAGGGGCGGGACATCTATAAGCTGGTTGACCAATCACAGCAGAGCCGGCCAGCTAACCAATCAGAGCAGACTGGGCTCTGGTTTCAGACAGAGGGTGAAAAGAGGTGCTGCAGCACAGACAGTGAGAGAAACACAAAGGGCTTTCTGAACATTAAAGCATGGAGGCGTGAGAACCTGAACAAGAGGAGAATAAGGAGATGAGCTTGATTGTATTCCATCTTGGAACAATCAGTTGATCCTGCTGTAGTTTTATTTCCTGGACGCAGCTAGTGCTATTTGTTGTCTCCTGTGGTTAGCTTGACTTTATACGTTGTGTTTATATAGCATTACAGCATGGCTCAGGACATCTTAGTCCAGTGAAACCCTGATGATTGATGTCTCCTGAGGTCCTCACTGTGTCTTCTTGCTCCAGGGACCGTAAGATGGCTCTGATCCAGATGACCACGGTGGAGGAGGCCATCCAGGCTCTGATCGACCTTCACAACTACAACATGGGGGGCAGCCAGCACCTCAGGGTGTCCTTCTCCAAGTCCACCATCTAACCCTCTACCGACCATTCCTCCAGAGACTGATGGACGCTCTGTAGTTTGATGTTTCTCTGTTAAAGATACTCCTGTGCCTTATGGATGTCTCCCTGTTTCTACTCCTCAGCCCCCCTATGCTTTCAGGCACATCGGTATTGGGTTTTTTGTTTAGATCCATCACTCTTCTTCTTTAGTTTCTGAGCAGGGGAATATTCCTGACTCTTATTCCACCTGTCCGTCAGTATCCGTGTTTCCGAAGGCTTTCCATGGCGGTGTGTGTGTGTGTGTGGCGTTGGCATGCAGGTGACAGGAAGTGATGCATGAAGACTATCTCCTGTGGCTTCTAAGTACTGGGAGAGCTCCTCTGTGGACCAAAGTCTCTGTGCCTTTAGTGTTCCCCCCCAGAGACCCGGTGGAAAGACCCTCGAAGGAGAGACTCCTCCCACTGGAAAGACCCCCAAAAGAGCGATTCCTCCCACTGGAAGATCCCCAAAAGGAGAGACCCCCAAAGGAAAGACCCCCAAAGGAGAGACTCCTCCCACTGGAAAGACCCCCAAAAGAGCGATTCCTCCCACTGGAAGATCCCCAAAAGGAGAGACCCCCAAAGGAAAGACCCCCAAAGGAGAGACTCCTCCCACTGGAAAGACCCCCAAAGGAGAGACTCCTCCCAAAGGAGAGACCCCAGGACCCCCGTGTGTTGATGAAGTGTTTCTGTTTTCTACCGCTGAGATTAAAGGAGAGTTCTTTTCTAACGGGACGTCTGCTTCCTGCTTCCAGCTCCTCTGTATCTGTAGCATGCTTAATAAAATATTCTGTAGCTCTCACCTCTCCGTCTCTCTCTCTCTCTCTCTCTCTCTGAAGCCTCTCCAGTCTCACCCCCCTTCAGTCTCGTCTGATGTCTCCTCTCTCCTTTGGGAATTGCCTAATCTGTCTCCTCTCACCTTCATCACTTACACACTTTTTACACAATCAGCTTTTAATCACAAAAAAGTCAGCAATTAGAGAGGAGGAACGGAAACGATGAACAACACAGGAGCAAAGAAAGAGATGCACACACACACACACACACACACACACACACACACACCCCTACACACACACACACACACACACACACAGAAACACCATGCACATATACACACACAGAAACCCCATACACACACGCATACACACACAGACACACACAGACACACACACACACACAGACACACAGACACACACACAGAAACACCATGCACATATACACACACAGAACCCCCATACACATACACACATGCACACACACACATGCACACACACACAGAAACACCATGCACACACACACAGAAACACCATGCACACACACACATGCACACACACACAGAAACACCATGCACACACACACACACACACACACACACACACACACACACACACACACACACACACACACACCACACACAGAAACACCATACACACACACACATGCACACACACACACACACACAAACACACACAGAAACACCATGCACACACACACACACACACACACAGAAACACACACACAGAAACACCATGCACACACACACATATACACACACACAGAAACACCATGCACACACACACACATATACACACACAGAAACACCATGCACACACACACATATACACACACAGAAACACCATGCACACACACACACACACACACAGAAACACACACACAGAAACCCCATACACACACAAAAACACCATGCATGCACACACACACACACACACACACACACACACACACACACACACACACACACACACACACACACACAGAAACACCATGCACACACACACATATACACACACACAGAAACACCATGCACACACACACATATACACACACAGAAACACACACACAGAAACAACATGCACACACACACACACACACACACACAGAAACACCACACACACACACATATACACACACACAGAAACACCATGCACACACACAAAAACACCATGCACACACACACACACACACACACACAGAAACACACACACAGAAACACCATGCACACACACACATATACACACACACAGAAACACCATGCACACACATATACACACACACAGAAACACCATGCACACACACACACACACAGAAACACCATGCACACATGTCTTTGTTGAAGAGCTGAAACTCAGGTGAGTGTTATGTTTTTATTTTCTCTTTCCTCTGCTCAGGTCACATGACCTGCTGTGGCTCTGCCCCTCCTCAGGTGTCACACCTGATCAGTGTATAGAGGAAGGCTGGAGGAGAGGAGCAGCTCTTTGTTATGTCACTTCTTCTGACTCAGTCTTTAGTATTGAGTACCTGGTGGTCTCGTTTTTGAGTTCATTCATTCATTTTAATTCAGGGGGAGTTCTGGGTCCTTTCGGCCAGTCCTCCAGACGGGTCCCCTTTAAGTTAGAGTGCTTTAGAAGTGTTCAATAAGATCATGTGGTTGCTGTAAACTATCAGGTTTTAATACATGCTAAGGGTCAGTAAAGCCCCGGCCACACGAGGACGATAATTCAAACGGACCGCAATTGTTATTATCAAAAAAGTATTCCGTCCACACGCAACAGGCAACAGAAACGTGTCCGTTCACACGAGACCACTCCAGAGCGCCAGAGATGCTGTAGTACATATGCCAGGCCTGTAAGTGGCGCTGTAGTCCAGCCACAAAAGCAGCAAAGAAGACTTCCCGCGCATGGTTGCCATGGTTGCCCTTCTGTTTATTCTCCGCTGTGGCTCTTTTTCTCCCTCCCCGAGGCAAGCGTTTGCTCCTGCTGCAATCCTCTCCAGTTTGCCACCAGCAGATGACAAACACCCACCTCTCCGCCTCTTCCAAGGGACGAGGGGACTGTGCGGCAGAGTTTTAGTTAGATTTTTTTCCGCAGGTCAACATGTCCTCTTAAGCCCCACGGACCCGGTTACGGGGCCGAAATCCTATCATTTGCAGGAAACAACGTCTAACCTCTTAAGCCCCAAGCCAGTTTTTCAGGTTTCAGGCTTGAAAATGACATTCCAAGAACAAATGACCATATGTTCTAAAAGGGTTAAATTAATAAAAGTAATGATAAACCTGTGAGTTGGATGTAGAAAAGTCAGAATCAGTAGAGATGTTTTTTATTTTAAAGCCTAGAAGTGATCCTTCGTTAGCGTGAAGAGTCTGCAAAGCTTTATGCGGTCCGCAGTACCTGAGCGTGCTCCACTAGCACCCCCCCCACCCCCAACTTCAAAATTCTGGGCTATATAAAAATCGCTGGCCCGCGATAGTGTCTATTGGATACATTTTGGCCCATGGACAAATGTAGTTGGTGATCCCTGCCCTACGCTGTACATATCCGGCATGAATCGCTGGAAGGTTTGGGAAGCTTTGTTACTTTGTTTCCGCTGACGTCACTTCTTCTTCTTCTGCTTTGGGTTTACTGGCAGGCTGCAAACTACTTCACTGCGTATACTGCCACCCGAAGTCCCCGGCCGGAAGTCCCTGGAGTTGGGGACTGGCTTCAGTAGAAGCTGCTGGGACTCCTAGCAGCTTCTACTGAAGCCTTCAGAGTAAATCGCCAGAACGTCGACACCTCCTCATCTCCACCGCTCCCATGTTTGCTTTTGTGTTGCCATAAGTTAATCTCTCTCCGTTGGTGCGCGGGGCTAATGCTAATAATGCTAATAATGCTAATGCCACAAATAAAATGGCGGCTTCACAAAAACTTTTTCAGAGTTTTACGAGGCGCGGTTTGCAATTCGCCCAACCAATCAGAACTGGGGCACTTTTCCCCCCAGGAGACCACCTCTCAGCAGGCACTAAAAATCGGGGTAAAAGTTCCCGGCACTAAGTACTCCTTTTGGTGTGAACGCAACATAATGGGTACTAACAGAACTAAAGGTTAAAAGTAGAGTTACTGCAGAATAAAGGATTATTTCCAAAAGATGATGACAGCAGGCAGGTGGGAAATGATGGGATGCTTTCCTACAGATGAGTGAGCAGGTGAAGCAGATCAATGAGGGAGTGACGGAGCTGATGAGAGGAAACACCCTCATACCTCATTCCCACCAACGCAACTCCGGTTCAAGCTCCGTGCTAGAGCTTTTCAGGTTCAGAACCGGTTCTTCGGTTTAGCTCCGGCTCTTTCCACACAGCCCAGAGTCTGACTGGTGCTGCGTCATTGCGTCATCGTTTGCGTCATGACGTAACCGTTTGCGTGCC
>NC_136911.1:680496-690496 GCF_949606895.1 Notothenia rossii
TGTAGGGTGTTTTTATTATCAGTTGTAGAAACTGTTCCGGATGTAAATATAACCATACACTTTATTAAGTTGGGGGAGGAGTTGGAGTGTACCATGATCAGAGTCTAACGGGGGTCTCTTCTCAGAACACCTCTCTCACAGATGGAGGTCCCAGCTCTCCCAGCTCCATGATGAACCAGTACAGAGAGGAGGAAGAGGAGGAGCTCTTCATCACCATAGACCATCCAGAGAGTCATGTGACCGCTATTGAGACCTTCATCACCTACAGGGTGATGACCAAGGTGAGGGGGGCTGTGAGGAGGGGGGGGAGTGAAGGACTGAGTGAGTAAAGGAGTGAGTGAAGGAGTAAAGGAGGTAAAGAAATGTCCTCTGTCTCTCAGACGTCCCGCAGTGACTTCGACTGCAGTGAGTTTGAAGTGAGGCGGAGATATCAGGACTTCCTCTGGCTGAGGAGCACTTTGGAGGAGAATCATCCTACACTCATAGTGCATGTAGGTCACACACACACACACACACACACACACACACACACACACACACACACACACACACTTCCTCGTATGTTTCCTGTCAGAGGATTGTTGGTGCAACTTTAACATGATATTTCTGAATTCAATAGTGTGTGTGTGTGTGTGTGTGTGTGTGTGTGTGTGTGTGTGTGTGTGTGTGTGTGTGTGTGTGTGTGTGTGTGTGTGTGTGTGTGTGTGTGTGTGTGTGTGTGTGTGTGTGTGTGTGTGTGTGTGTGTGTGTGTGTGTGTGTGTGTGTGTGTGTGTGTGTGTATAGCCTCTCCCAGAGAAGTTTGTGATGAAGGGAATGGTGGAGCGCTTCAACGATGACTTCATCGAGACTCGGAGGAGAGCTCTGCAGCGATTCCTCGATAAGATCAGAGACCACCCCCTGCTGAGAGGAAGCCCCTCCCTCAAGGTGTTCCTCACCGCTCAGGTGAGCTGCTGACACGCACTCCAGGTGTACACAAACTACAGAGGCCTGCACTACGAAGCAGGATGTTCTCTTAGCGGCTAACTTCAGGGAGACTCTGGGTTTCCGGTCCTACGAAGCTGGTTCTCTTTTTAGCGGGCTAGATCTCCATGGTAACTGATGCTGAGCGGCTAGCCTGCCCCGGAGCAGGTTAGGTTGCAGGCTAAGAGCTCAACTCAGTGAAAGCACTGCCTGCTGACCAATCAGAGCTCAGTGTGCGGAGTTTAAAGCGATCAAGTCATATTACAGGAGAAAGGAAATACAGAAAAGCTGCCGTTGCAGGAAAGACGGCCGGCAAAAATCAGCGACTGTGTGAACGTGAACATGAATAGAATATCACCTCCCATCTTCAGAGCAATCTGACTATTAGAACATTAGCGTTAAGAAAGCTTACTTAAATATCTGCCACAACATAAGTAACCGGATCAGAGTAACATTAAGTACAGTCCGCGGCATATCACATCATAATGTATCATCTCCTTATCTGAGTCAGCTGAGCCGTATCTGGCCGTGCAACACTCACAGTGTCACACACTGGATGCAGAAGGATTATTTGAAGCAACACATTAAGTTGAGGAAACACTCGAGTCAAATGTAATGAAAGTTAGATGGTGTCTTAGACGGGGCAGTGATATCATAAACCTGTTCATGTACGCATTCAAACACTTGTTCTGTTACCAGCTGTATTCACCTTGCAGGTGCAGCTATGTGGCTTTGATCCTGGATCAAGTGTTTAAGTCATGGATGTTTAAAGTTTAACTTCTTCATGTGTCTAATATTATAGTTGACTTTTCATTCAGGAAGTATGACGCTGCGCTGTCAGTACGCTTCTCCATGTCTGTGATTGGTCGAATGCTCCAGATACCACCCCTTTCATGTGAACGCTCCTAACTAGATAGGACACGGCTGGCTTGAGCGATCCACTTGATAACCCGCGTTGTAGGACCGTTTAGCGAGAGCGGGTATGTTTTGGATTAGGCCAACCGGCTAACTCCAACATATCCAGATTAGGTTGAACCAGCTTCGTAGTACAGGCCTCTGGTGAACACACACACACACACACACACACACACACACACACACACACACACACACACACACACACACACACACACACACACACACACACACACACACACACACACACTCCAGGAGTACACACACATAATATCACCACATGTTATTCAAACACACACACTGAACCCAGTTTGCAGAATATTTTTCAATGTTTCCTCCTTTATTCTCTCTCTCTCTGCTGTTGTTACCGCTGCAGGATGGAAACACCTGGTGAGTTGCAGGTGTTTATCTTCAGCTGGACAGAGGCTAGCAGTTTCCCTCTGCTTCCAGTCTTTATGCTAAGCTAGGCTAGCTCTGTGCTGAATAAGAGGATTCCTCTCACTCAGCAGTAAGTGTATTCTCACTGCTACTTTGATGAAGACTCTTAGTAGAAGGGATGAAGCTGAGCTCCACCAGGAGTCCCAGCTGCTGCCTGAAGCATGTCTTAAAGGTCCCCTATCATGCAAAATGCACTCTCTGATGTCTTTTCTACATCACCATGTGTCCCCGGTGTGTCCCCGGCAGTGTTGGGTGTAACGCGTTAAAAAAGTAACGGAGTTACAATATATTACTTTTTGCTGTAACTAAGTAATGTAACGCATTACTAATGAAATGTGGGTACTATATTACCCGTTACAATGCTCTGTAACGCAGAAATGGAATTATGGATTATAAACAATTGCTTCAAAGCCACAGATACATTATCAACCTATGAATTAACCGATTCAGCCGATTCTCGTTTGAATGCCATTGAACACGTCTTTTGATCAGATTGACAGCTACGGTGAGACGATCTCACGTAAAATCTCCGTAAAGGTACGTGTTGTGATGTCTGTGTTTGCTTCCCCTGTCGCGAGATCGGATCGCTTAGATACTATACTTAAATAATCTGTGGAGTCTCAGCTTTAATCGGATATATTGTATGTGCAGTTTCGATAAGTAATAAGGGTATCTTTATTTTGAATTTTGTGCTAAAGTGTGTCAGCATTTTTTTTTTTTTATGAATAAAACCGCACGTGCCTGCGGTGTGAATATCGCGCATGCGCATATCGCGGTTATCGCCATGACACGGTATATCGTTCAGCCCTAGTCAAACATAATGCGTACAAAGCACAGATGCTTTCACCACGAATGGCTACAAACAGATCTCATATCCCAAGCTTATCAACGAGCTGATGTTGCAGCTGAAATGTTCTCCAGGTCACAAAGTCAACCTCACATGATGATGTGATCCAGTTTTCAAGCACAGTAAATAATCTCTTCCCAGAGTATATGATGGGACCAAGGTGATGATTAGTACATGGTTTTAATAATACTTTTGCTTTTCAATGTTTGCCATCTCAAACCATGAGCTGGTTCAAATCATATCTGCCTTGATTTACAAAATGTTCTCATTTGTTTGATCAGTTTTGAAGCTTTTGTGCTTTTCTTATAGTCCACTTTGGACTATATGAGATATTTCAGGATTGCACTTTTAACTCTCTTGAAATGTTCTCACTTGCTTGGTTTCAAAACATAACAAAGGCCATAATCTGTTCATTGGGACCATCAATGCTATTTCTCATTGCTGCTGCCGGCCACTATTGCTCATGTAAACCTACTGCTGCCCCCCCTGTAATCTCAGAGGCTCCCTGAGTCATGTTGTTCTGGACCCGGGCCTGTACACGGCCACATACTGAACAAACTACAGAGCCCACTCCGTGTCCTGTTAGTGTTTACTTCCTGTCTGCCTTGTTCTGGTGAATTATCTGACGTCCAGCGCTCCGTCTTTTAACCTCTTTTCCTTTCTCTTTCTGGATCCTCCTTAGCAACCTTCATTATAGTCCTTGACAGCGGTCTGTACTAGGGCTGCACGATATTGAAAAAAACTGACATTGCGATATTCTTTTCCCCTGCGATATATATTGCGTTTTAACCGGATGAAGGATTTTACTCACGGACTTCTGGATCTTAACTGGTCGACTCATCAAACCTTAAGTCATGATCTAACAGGTCATGATCATGCAGGTTGCTTACCCTCAAATAAGGGGGTTCATCTGTGAATGAAGAAGAGTGGGGTCCAGAAGGGATCCAAGAGATGAAACGTATTACATTAAACTATAGGAAGCTTCATTATCACATTAGGGAATTCACATACGTGACCAAATAGGTCATTTCACTTTTTATTCCACAATTAAAACCTTTTTGTGCAAATAGCAGCAAAGTAGTGGACATCTTTTAAACAATATTATCAAAATAAAATGAAGAACAGCTATACACCAGCTCCTTTATGCCGTTTGAACCTTTCTCATATGGAGTAACACCGGCAAAGGCATCTGAAATAGTTGTTTGCTGTGCATGTAGACTCAGACTCCACTCAAGAGCCCCTGACATGAGAGCCGCGCAAGTTTTCCTTTTGTAGCAAGCAGCTAAATAATTGTAAGATGACGTGTTTGAGTTAATTTACTTACTTAATATCGAACGCCCTAAAAAAAAAAATCGCACGTCCTTGCGATGTGAATATCGCGGTTATCGCCATGACACGGTATATCGTTCAGCACTAGTCTGTACTGTTTTAACAACGAGTCACATGTTAAGCATTTACAATCAGAATGGAGTATTCAACCAAGCCGTGTAATACAAGTTGTGAGTGGCCTTAATGGCCTACGCAGTTGTTATGCTGAAACACATTGCCCTTCACTGGATGTATAATGAGCTGCACTAAATTAACTAATTTAAAATACCTAGCCATTCTTTTGCGGTTATTTTGGTGAAAGTAACTAAAAAGTAACTAAAGTAACTCATTACATTTCAGAGACAGTAATATTGTAATGTAACTTATTACTTTCAAAAGAGAGTAATAAGTCATATATTACATTTTGGAAGTAACTTGCCCAACACTGGTCCCCGGTGTGTCCCCCGTGTGTCCCCGGTGCGTCCCGGTGTGTCCCTGTGTGTCCCCGGTGTGTCCCTGTGTGTCCCCGGTGTGTCCCCTGTGTGTCCCCGGTGTGTCAGGAGACTCACAAAGAGTCAAGAAATAAACCCCTCTCTCTTCTCCTCCGTACCCACATCTCTAAAAACAGGGAACAACGGAGCTGATCCAGATTTGCTGCGTCATGACCACATTACTAAAATGTGGGCGGGCTTTAAACCCACGGGCCAATCAGAAACGTTGCTGTCAGAAACAATGAGACGTGTTCTGGAGTAATATGGTCTGTGTTTACATTAGCATGCTAACACTCAGAGCTAACCTGTACTGGAGAGAGTGTGTGTGAAGAAGCAGGAAATCAAAAGGAAGTCACCTTGTGGTAAACCTGAGAGAGAGAGAGAGTTTGAGCTCCATCCTGTTTCAGAGAGGATCCTTGATGTGGTTTGGAACACGATGTGGAGTTCTCCTGATGAGATCTACTCTCTCTCTGAAGCTACTGACCCAGAGTCAGCTCTTTAGGAACAGCTGGAAGAGAGGGGGGGGGGGCTACAAGGATCTGTTTGGGGTTTGGAGCAGGACACTTCAGAGACATGTCCTTAGTAACAGCTGGAAGAGAGGGGGGGGGGCTACAAGGATCTGTTTGGGGTTTGGAGCAGGACACTTCAGAGACATGTCCTTAGTAACAGTTGGAAGAGAGAGGGGGGGGGGCTACAAGGATCTGTTTGGGGTTTGGAGCAGGACACTTCAGAGACATGTCCTTAGTAACAGCTGGAAGAGAGGGGGGGGGCTACAAGGATCTGTTTGGGGTTTGGAGCAGGACACTTCAGAGACATGTCCTTAGTAACAGCTGGAAGAGAGGGGGGGGGCTACAAGGATCTGTTTGGGGTTTGGAGCAGGACACTTCAGAGACATGTCCTTAGTAACAGCTGGAAGAGAGGGGGGGGGGGCTACAAGGATCTGTTTGGGGTTTGGAGCAGGACACTTCAGAGACATGTCCTTAGTAACAGCTGGAAGAGAGGGGGGGGGGCTACAAGGATCTGTTTGGGGTTTGGAGCAGGACACTTCAGAGTCATGTCCTTAGTAACAGCTGGAAGAGAGGGGGGGGGGCTACAAGGATCTGTTTGGGGTTTGGAGCAGGACACTTCAGAGACATGTCCTTAGTAACAGCTGGAAGAGAGGGGGGGGGGCTACAAGGATCTGTTTGGGGTTTGGAGCAGGACACTTCAGAGACATGTCCTTAGTAACAGCTGGAAGAGAGGGGGGGGGCTACAAGGATCTGTTTGGGGTTTGGAGCAGGACACTTCAGAGACATGTCCTTAGTAACAGCTGGAAGAGAGGGGGGGGGGCTACAAGGATCTGTTTGGGGTTTGGAGCAGGACACTTCAGAGACATGTCCTTAGTAACAGCTGGAAGAGAGGGGGGGGGGCTACAAGGATCTGTTTGGGGTTTGGAGCAGGACACTTCAGAGACATGTCCTTAGTAACAGCTGGAAGAGAGAGGGGGGGGGGGGGTTTGGAGCAGGACACTTCAGAGACATGTCCTTAGTAACAGCTGGAAGAGAGAGGGGGGGGGGGGGTTTGGAGCAGGACACTTCAGAGACATGTCCTTATATCTGAGACCTATAATATATGCCTACAAATAGTATAATAGGAGACCTCTAATGTCTGTGGCCCCCCAGGACCTGGCGCCCCACAGGAAGCAGACCCCCTCCCTCCTCTCCCGCTGGGGGGGCACAGTGAAGATGCTCTCTCAGTCTCTGAGGGGGGTCAGGAGCCGACCGGAGGAGTTCTCTCTGATGCAGGACTACGTGGAGCAGCTCAGCAGCAAGATCTGCTCCGTGGACAAAGTGAGCCAGAGGATCGTCCGGGAGCAGAGAGGTAGTGCTGGGGGGGCGGGGAGACACCTGGGGGGGCGGGGACACCTGGGGGGTTAAATACGTCATACTGGGGGGACAAAGTGAGCCAGAGGATCGTCAGGGAGCAGAGAGGTACTCAGAATAATAATAATAATAATAATAATAGTATATTATACACCTGGGGGGATAATACTGGGGGATACTTCAGAGCAGAGGTGTGGACTCGAGTCACATGACTTGGGCTCGAGTCAGACTCGAGTCCAAGTCATGTGACTCGAGTCATCAAATTGATGACTCGAGTCATCAATTTGATGACTTGAGACTCGACTTGACAAAATCACAAAACACTTGCGACTCGACTTGGACTTGAACACCAATGACTCGGGACTTGACTTGGACTTGAGCCTTCTGACTTGAGGTGACTTGATCATTTAATTCAGGGGTCTCCAACACGCCGATCGCGAGCTGCAGTTAGAATAGCAGACTCCCGTCGGGGAGAGCAGAATCTCCAGCCGCTTCTACTCTTGCTGAGAATCCTTGCAGGCAGGGGCGGGACTTTATTTAGCTGGGCCACCATGCGGCCAATCATATGCGAGGACACACTAGGATCATACCATTAGGTGAAAGAAGGGTGGGGGGCACAGCAGGTGTAGTGGTACAGGCCAGCTGCACAGAGCGACGGGAGCCGGATTTAAATGCAAGCGCGTCAGAAAAAGTCAAGAAATTAGCAAAAACCTAAAAAAGAAGCAGCGTCTGGCTGCATTTCAGAGATACTGGAGAAAGCAAAGCTGAGTGCAGGATTTGTAAAATGAAAATAACCTTCAGAGCAGGGTTTTTTTTTGGCACTTTGGATTTATTGTCAGAGGTGGGAGAAGTTTAGATTGAGTAAAAGTAACAGAGTGTAGGAATACTCAGTTACAATAAAAAGTCCTGCTTTCAAAATGTTACAAGTAAAAGTACAAAAGTATCAGCATCAAAATATACTTAGTACCACCTGCAGAGGGATCTAGATTCAGGTGTTCCCCATAGAGACGCCTCGCTGAACATTATCCCTTGCATAAAGATAGATGGTGGGTCCCTTATGACGTGTGGTACACAGTGGAAATAAACATTCTGGTCAGATCAACATCAGGGATCTTATACATTAAACTCCTTCTGAATCAAACCGTCACGGTAGCCTTACTGATCCATCTTAAATTAGAAAATAACACGTTACTTTACCAGCAGAGAGAAAATTGATTATTAAATTATTAATGTGACTAATAAAGAGCAGTTTGATTATTAAGTATTATTCTGTTGATCGATGTCATTACATTGGGTGAAAAGCACATAAGGACTTGTTTAAGACTCGTTTTCTCAAAGTTTAGGACTTGGACTTAACTTGAACTTGCCCATCCTGACTTGAGACTTGACTCGGACTTGAGCGCAAAGACTTGAGACTTGACTCGGACTTGCAAAACAATGACTTGGTCCCAACTCTGCTTCATAGTGTGTGTAGTGTGTGTTTCAGAGTGTGTAGTGTGTACTTCAGAGTGTGTGTACTTCAGAGTGTGTGTAGTGTATACTTCAGTGTGTAGTGTGTGCTTCAGAGTGTGTAGTGTGTACTTCAGAGTGTGGGTAGTGTGTACTTCAGAGTGTGTGTACTTCAGTGTGTGTAGTGTGTACTTCAGAGTGTGTGTACTTCAGTGTGTAGTGTGTACTTCAGAGTGTGTGTACTTCAGTGTGTGTAGTGTGTACTTCAGAGTGTGTGTAGTGTGTACTTCAGAGTGTGTGTACTTCAGTGTGTAGTGTGTACTTCAGTGTGTGTAGTGTGTACTTCAGAGTGTGTGTACTTCAGTGTGTAGTGTGTATTTCACAGTGTGTGTACTTCAGTGTGTGTAGTGTGTGTACTTCAGAGTGTGTGTACTTCAGTGTGTAGTGTGTACTTCAGTGTGTGTAGTGTGTACTTCAGAGTGTGTGTAGTGTGTACTTCAGAGTGTGTGTACTTCAGTGTGTGTAGTGTGTACTTCAGAGTGTGTGTACTTCAGTGTGTAGTGTGTACTTCAGAGTGTGTGTAGTGTGTACTTCAGAGTGTGTGTAGTGTGTACTTCATTGTGTAGTGTGTACTTCAGTGTGTGTAGTGTGTACTTCAGAGTGTGTGTACTTCAGTGTGTAGTGTGTACTTCAGAGTGTGTGTACTTCAGTGTGTGTAGTGTGTACATCAGAGTGTGTGTAGTGTGTACTTCAGTGTGTGTAGTGTGTACTTCAGAGTGTGTGTACTTCAGTGTGTAGTGTGTACTTCAGTGTGTGTAGTGTGTACTTCAGAGTGTGTGTAGTGTGTACTTCAGTGTGTGTAGTGTGTACTTCAGAGTGTGTGTACTTCAGTGTGTGTAGTGTGTACTTCAGAGTGTGTGTACTTCAGTGTGTAGTGTGTACTTCAGAGTGTGTGTAGTGTGTACTTCAGAGTGTGTGTAGTGTGTACTTCATTGTGTAGTGTGTACTTCAGTGTGTGTAGTGTGTACTTCAGAGTGTGTGTACTTCAGTGTGTAGTGTGTACTTCAGAGTGTGTGTACTTCAGTGTGTGTAGTGTGTACATCAGAGTGTGTGTAGTGTGTACTTCAGTGTGTGTAGTGTGTACTTCAGAGTGTGTGTACTTCAGTGTGTAGTGTGTACTTCAGTGTGTGTAGTGTGTACTTCAGAGTGTGTGTAGTGTGTACTTCAGTGTGTGTAGTGTGTACTTCAGAGTGTGTGTACTTCAGAGTGTGTGTAGTGTGTACTTCAGAGTGTGTGTACTTCAGAGTGTGTAGTGTGTACTTCAGTGTGTGTAGTGTGTACTTCAGAGTGTGTGTAGTGTGTACTTCAGAGTGTGTGTAGTGTGTACTTCAGAGTTTGTGTACTTCAGTGTGTAGTGTGTACTTCAGAGTGTGTGTACTTCAGTGTGTGTAGTGTGTACTTCAGAGTGTGTGTAGTGTGTACTTCAGAGTGTGTGTACTTCAGTGTGTGTCGTGTGTACTTCAGAGTTTGTGTACTTCAGTGTGTAATGTGTACTTCAGAGTATGTAATGTGTACTTCAGTATGTATTGTCCCCTCAGAGTACGTGGAGGAGCTGCAGCAGTACAGCGCCCCCTACAGTCAGTGGGGGGGGTTGGAGGAGGCGTTGCAGCGCCCCCTGCTGGACGTCTCTCTCTGTGTACAGATCTGCAGCTCAGAGACTCAGAGCTGC
>NC_136911.1:695496-717996 GCF_949606895.1 Notothenia rossii
ACGGGGGGGAGCCCCGCCGGTCATTATCGGCCGATATTCACTCTAAATAGTTTGATCGGTACTCTCTATGAAGGCCGATCAGGAGAGCTGGATCTGATCGATATGGACATAAACGCGAGTGAAGTATAACCGGACGCGAGAGAGACATCAGATCAGCTGCTGAGTCTGACGGAGACACGCAGCTCTGCATGATCACCTGAAGCCCCGCCCTCTGTTTAGCGAGCTGACCGGACTGCGCAAAATGCGTATATGAAGTGTCATGAACGCAAGAAATCTACCCCTCGTGGGGGCGCGCTCATGTGATTGGCTTAGACTGGAGGAGACATCTGATTGGCTATAGATGAGAGAAATTACAAGTACGAATCGGCTGACCGTCAGGGGAGTCTCAAAAAACCCACACACGAATGCACAGCGATCCGTGCACAGGAAGCGGTTTGTGTTTGCAGGTTCAGAGGTTTTCAACAGAAAACAAATATGTGTGGATCAAAAATACATATGTAAAAAAAAAATCTGTATTTGGATTTTATTTACATGTACATGAAACGTAACACATTTGTGTGTGCATTGAAAAACACAAGTGTGAATCCTTTTGCGGATCATGAAATACAAGTGTGAATCCTTCTGTGTGCATGTGTGTATTATGAGACTGTTCTGAGCCCATACTTCTCCTCCCTGAACGTAGCATAATATCATCCGTCGGTTAATATAGTCAAATAAAATGTGTAAAATACACTTGGCAGAATACAGCTCAGAAGTGTTGTCAGATTATCTTTAGATATGAATAAAAGTATTACATGCTATAATATCTGGTGGCTGTTCACAGTGATTGTGTTCAGTCCCCCCCCCCCAACATGCTGATACTGAGGTGGTTATCCTTATCACTTAATCAAATTAAAGAGTCCTCTCCTGCTGATGTTCAGGTGTATATCAGTATGTAGTGTCTCTACTTTAAAGAGTCCTCTCCTGCTGATGTTCAGGTGTATATCAGTGTGTAGTGTCTCTACTTTAAAGAGTCCTCTCCTGCTGATGTTCAGGTGTATATCAGTATGTAGTGTCTCTACTTTAAAGAGTCCTCTCCTGCTGATGTTCAGGTGTATATCAGTATGTAGTGTCTCTACTTTAAAGAGTCCTCTCCTGCTGATGTTCAGGTGTATATCAGTATGTAGTGTCTCTACTTTAAAGAGTCCTCTCCTGCTGATGTTCAGGTGTATATCAGTATGTAGTGTCTCTACTTTAAAGAGTCCTCTCCTGCTGATGTTCAGGTGTATATCAGTATGTAGTGTCTCTACTTTAAAGAGTCCTCTCCTGCTGATGTTGAGGTGTTTATCAGTACTGTATGTAGTGTCTCTACTTTAAAGAGTCCTCTCCTGCTGATGTTCAGGTGTATATCAGTATGTAGTGTCTCTACTTTAAAGAGTCCTCTCCGGCTGATGTTCAGGTGTATATCAGTATGTAGTGTCTCTACTTTAAAGAGTCCTCTCCTGCTGATGTTCAGGTGTATATCAGTATGTAGTGTCTCTACTTTAAAGACTCCTCTCCTGCTGATGTTCAGGTGTATATCAGTATGTAGTGTCTCTACTTTAAAGAGTCCTCTCCTGCTGATGTTCAGGTGTATATCAGTATGTAGTGTCTCTACTTTAAAGAGTCCTCTCCTGCTGATGTTCAGGAGTATATCAGTATGTAGTGTCTCTACTTTAAAGAGTCCTCTCCTGCTGATGTTCAGGTGTATATCAGTATGTAGTGTCTCTACTTTAAAGAGTCCTCTCCTGCTGATGTTCAGGAGTATATCAGTATGTAGTGTCTCTACTTTAAAGAGTCCTCTCCTGCTGATGTTCAGGAGTATATCAGTATGTAGTGTCTCTACTTTAAAGAGTCCTCTCCTGCTGATGTTCAGGAGTATATCAGTATGTAGTGTCTCTACTTTAAAGAGTCCTCTCCTGCTGTGTGTTGATTCCCATGTTTAGTCCTTCCCTGTTCCTGGCAGATCAATAACGTCCAAACTTACACTATGTTTAAAGAGCCATGCTCTAATATGGCTGAATTATTTTTTCATGAAATCGTTTATTTGAACAGGGACAATGCACATTAATGAACAATTAAAGGCAGGGTATGTAATTTATTTCAGAAACACTTTTTGTTATATTCCATGGAATGCTCTTAACATCCCGATAGCAATAAATACATTAAATGCTTTGACAATAAATACATACATAAATATCATCTGTGGAAGCCGTAGCGCTGTAAAAAGCACGACCAATCATCTGAGCCGGCTAAAATAACTGGATGGCCTACCTGCCTGTCAGCCTTCCATCTGTGCACAAACTGATCTCGTGCCCTCATTGGTCATGTGCGCGTTCGTGTGTGTTGGAGGAGGGGCTCTGTGAGGAAGGGACAGATTTTTTCCGGTTGTGTATTTTCATATTCTAGCATGCTCGAGCTGATTTCTCCAAAATGAGATACCCCACCTTTAAGACAAATAATGCTTCAAATGTAAATATGCCTGATTTTAGCTTTGAGCTAACTTCCATCCGCAGTCCCTCACATACAACATATAAAAACATGACATTTATAAAGATAGCAAAATAGGGTCATAAGTTTTGATCATTCAAAAAAATACAATTTATTTGAAAGTTCAAGTTTTTATCCTGAAATTTGAAAAATACAATGATGTATTCAAAATAAAAATAAGTATTTTAAATCATTTTTCAGGTTGAATATTATTTTGATTCAGTTCAGCAATTTTTTGGAATAAAATATTTATTTTCAGATTTCATTTTTATACATATTTTGATATTTGAATCCTTATTTTTTTCAGTTACATTTTTATCGTTTTCAGATTCAAAACAATTATTTTTTCAGTTTCAAATCTTGTTTTTTCAGGTTTCAGATTGCTTTTCACCTTCAGATCGTTTTTCGCTTTCATATCTTTTTTTTTCACTTTCAAACTTTTGGCCCTGATGTTGCTTGGGGGGGCGGGGCTTAGCAAAGAGTAGTTTGGCATCCTGAGTGACAGGCCTCCCTCTGTCATGTTGCCTTCATGGATGTTACGGCCCGTCCACACACAGGCATGAAAAAAATCTTGAAAAATCTTGAAGCTGGGCGTGTCTGAAGCTTGGCGATTTTTTGCCAGCAACGCGACCAACAACCAATCACATGAATCTCCCGCCCCCGACATACAAAGCAATAGCAATGTTAAAACGAAGTAAACTGGATATAAACTCTCCAAACAGGCCAAAACCTACCAGTTTCACCCACTGTCTCTGCCACCTCCCTCCATGCCTGGTTCCTCCGGTTTGTATCCCGGTAAATAGTTCTGGTCGTAAAGAACCGGGTGATTTGCTACCGTAATTTCTCGTTTGGAATATGAGGAAATGAACTGCGGTCTGGCTCTCCCAGCTTGCACGTGGTTTGATTGGCTAGCGCTTGCACTGGCGGGATTTGCATAAACGGGATTTCATTGGCTGATGCCAGCTTCGCAAGCATTGGGAGAATCAAAAGTTGAACATTGCTCAACTTTTGATGCTCACAATGCTTGCAAAGCCATGCTCCGCTCCCCACAACGCAGTTCGGCGAAGATTAAAAATCTTCTACGTCACCCCATTCAAGTGAATGGGCGAAGCTTTGAAAGATTTTTTTCATGCCTGTGTGTGGACGGGCCGTAGCGCGAGAAATATAACTCAATACTTTCTATACACGATACTCCCGTGATTGGTGGGAAATAAAACTGAGACCAGCGTTAAAGTTCCGTTAAGCGAGCTGTTGAGCATCGTAGTGGCAACAATCAAGGTATAAGAGCAATAAACTGTGATAGAATGTGAAATTACGTATCCGCAACGAGCCAGCAGGTTGTTCTGTTGGACCTGACGCCATCCCCCGCTGTCTCACGGAGAGATACCGCAGGTCCTTCCTTCTGCAGCGGTCAGACTATACAACCAGCACAGCCTCAAGACCCCGCACAAAACAACTCAGACTATAACCAGTACTCAAGTTGTAAAAATAAATCAGGGGGGATGGTGGATTTTATAATATGGGGACATAATTTGTAATGATAACGCGCAGAGGGTGGGAGACCAACCAGCATAAAGATCATTATTATACTCCTAAAACAACATGCATGTTATGGATGTTCAGATACTCCTGCCATTGCTCTTGACCAAGCCACCTCAGAATTGGAGACGGTCCCCGGGCTGCCATGGCACCACTAACATGTAGGGTCAAATGCAGAGGACAATTAGTGCAAAAAAACGTATTTTCACTTTAATTTAAAGGGGGGGAGGGGATCAAAAAATGTGGTTATAATGGAAGTCTATGGTACAAATCTTGTAGGTTAACAGTCCCAACGTACCTTTTTGTTCAATCTGACATTATACAAAAAGTTAAAATGCACCAAAATCAATCTTCTCATTTATTATTGAGGTGGATCAGCTGATGATACTAATAATAAAGTCAAATTTGTTTTTAGAATATTGAATTAGTGTATTTTTTCAAAAAAGCAGTTACTGGTATACGATCAAAACTGGTATCTAAAAGGTTATTTTTTTATCGTGATTAATTCAATCAATATGTAAATTAAAGTCTTCATGAAAAAATTGAGGAAGAAAATTTGAAAAATATGGATCCGTCATCATTTTATTGCAGTTCAAATACAAATCTTTTATGTCAACATTCCCAATGTTACTTTTTTTTACAGGGCATTAAGTGATAAGATAATACACAATAGGACCAATGTTGTCAATGGCTGCCTACTCCACTCTCCCCCATCTCATAGAAGTTTCCAAAGATTTTCATAATCATGCTTTTTGGTCTCAATTTTTCTGGCTCTTGCTTTCGGATTGTTAGCTAAGCAATGGCTTTGAAGCCAAGTCTTGACATATACATCTGGTCTGAACTTGTTCAGTGGAACTCACTTGATGAAAAGCAAGGCTGACCTCTAGGGAGCTTCTAGTTGTGGTTAAAATGTTCATCTGACTAAACCCACGTTCACACTCAGCTGTGGAGATGACCAGAGTGTTCACTGCTTGAAGGAGGGGTTTCAGCTCTTCTGGTGCTGGTGGTATCATTTCATCAACAGTTTGATTCTGACCATGTCAATATATTCCCTCATCCCTCTCTGAATTTGTCTGCCATTATCAAGCTTGAAAAAGGTGCAGAGTTCCTGTATTTCCTTTTCAGCATAACAAACTCCACAGCTAGACGGCTGCAGCACTTTGACGTTGTTAAGAAAGCTCTGGTATTCTTCCTTGCCTCTCTGTTCACCAGGCAGGCAACCCATTCTCGTCTCAATACTAGCAGCCAAGGCATGGAAAAAACGTTGGTGGTTTATTTCTCTGCTGTCCCTTGAATTCTTTGTCAGTGGCACTCCTTTGAATAGCTTCAAATCCCCTGCTGTCTGAGTCTCCTCTGCCCTTGGTCCAGGTTGCTCTGCACACGCAGCTCTGCCGACTGAGACTTGCTTCGGCCTTGGGGAGCGTCATATTTCTGTCTTGAAGGGAGAGCGAGAATTCAGACAGCTCTTCTAAAGCATCATGCATGACTCCAAGATGAACCACTGAACATGCATCTCTCTGTTGATCTTCTTTTAGGATCAACTGAGGCATCAGCAAAGAGCTTGTGGAGCGCTGGGTACTGCTGCCATACAGCTGTAATGGTCCTATAACTGGATGCCACCCATCTAGTGCTGAGAATTCTCCCTATGTTCAGACACTGTAACGCAAGGTCCTCACAACATTCAGTGAGCTCGCGGCGGTCTTTGGAGGATGCATGATAGAGACTGTATATTTTGTCAAAGAAAAACTGGAAATCATTCATCCCTGCAATTTCCTCAACAGCATCTCCAACACTCAGCTCAAGACGATGGTTCATGCAGTGCCACACCATCACGTTGGGAAACTTTTCAACAAGTTTGGTTGCAACACCTGATTTACTTCCAAGCATGACGGACGCTCCGTCTGAAGCAAAGCAAACAAAGCGCTATTCATAATAGCTTCAGAGAAGCCATGGTGTGACAGGTTACTCATCAGAGCTTGATCAAGTCCATCTGCATTGGTAGCAGAAAGCTCAACTAGATCCAAGAAGAATGTTAGTGGCTCTTCACTCATCCCTAGGCTTGCTCTAATATAAATGAGTCATCTATCAGAACAGAACATGTTGTTCCACTTTGAAGGACCTTTCCGACTACTCAATTCAATTCAATTCAATTCAAAGGGGCTTTATTGGCATGAAAGTTAAATTTAACAATGTTGCCAAAGCAACTCTCTTTCTCATTTGTTGCCAAAGCAACTCTCTTTCTCATTTCACTTCCTATGTGTCGGCTGATTGTTGCACAGGAATAGTCTGAATGTAAAGTTCTTCCCATGTCAAGTCCATTCAAGAATTGCAGACAGTGGCAGCCGGGCCATAGGGGCGTCGCCCCCCCTCTTCCCACATGTTTGATTGTCATTAAAAATAAAAAATAAATTAAAAAATATATTCCCAAAAAATATTTATTTTTATTTTTATTTTTAAAGAACAAGGTAAATATTATATAGTTGGTATCAGTTAAATGTATAATCTACAATAAAATCTCGTTTAAAATTGTTTTACGATGTCTAAAGTTACTGATGAGTCACATGTTTCCTGCCTGGCCACTGCGTGTATCATTACCCTCTCTCGTCCGGGCGGTAGAAAGGAGCCCTCAGCCAGAGCAGCTGCAGCCAACAAGCTGACTGTTGCTATCTGTAAACTATGCCGCCGAAACATAATTTCAGCCAATCAGCGTCGTCAGATCTGATGCTCAAAGGGCGCCCTGTCAGCGCCCTGGCCTGTGTGTCTGTGTGAGTTGTTTAGACTCGTATCCAAGGTAACGCTACAGTAGTTGTCTGCAGGTGTAGACTCCGGTGCTAGTGGATCGCCGGAGCTGTAGATTAACATGTACATGCTTATTGTAGTTGTAAGGGCAATGCCTGTGGCACCATGGAGCATATGTGTGGGCTGGACCTGTATTTTACAGGAAAGGAGTGATCAGAGGGTCGAGTTGTCGATCCTTGTTCAGTTTTCATCTTCCTCACCCTCTCAGACTTTGAGTTGCGCACGCTGCTAAAGAGACGCGCTACCATGGAAACCAAACAATGGTGTAGCTGTATTAAAGTCCGAGTGGAAACAGTCGTGAGTAAATCTGATTTGTCAGAAATCGGGAGAAATGCGTGAGTTTCCCGCGAAAATCGGGAGGGTTGGCAAGTATGACACACACACACACACACACACACACACACACACACACACACACACACACACACACACACACACACACACACACACACACACACACACACACACACACACACACTGTTCGTATTTAGTCTCCTGATTTTAAATGCCCGAGCATGGTTGTCACCATTTCCATAGCCCCACCAAAAATATTTTCCACCATCCGCCACTGCTTGCAGATCAATATCAGTTGGTAGTTTGTGAAAGGCCTTGCAGATTTCACAATCTTGTAAACTGTGTGAAATACTCGATCAGTAGTTAAGAAGTGATCCCTCTGCATATCTGAAGTCAACGTTTCCATTCTTTTTTCTTTTGCCGTTTCCATGGTTTTCTCAGCTCCTTGATGATAGTCTGACATTCTATGCTTGTGTATCTTCTTCCGAAGAGACTGCAGCTGCTCTCGTTGCATCATCACTTTAACTTTAGACCACTCGTCAGCAATATGCACCTGGCTCCCACCAGCATTTGGCCCAACTGCTTTTATCTTCTGGCAAGTTAGACAACCACGGTTTTTGTTTTGGCATACTAGCCATGGGTATTGCTTAGTTTTCTCTCTAAACATGTTACATGTCCGGCATTCAGGGATATCTTGATCAGTATTGCTCTCTCTCCGGTAACTTGGGCCGTCACAATCTGGGATGCTTGTTTCTTCAGCCCTATCTTGCCCTGCTGCTGCTTCCTCCTCTCTTTTTCTTTCCACTACAAAAACAAAAAACGATAATAAAACTAATGTGCCTCTTGTCCACTGACTCAATGAGCTGTATTAGGCCAATGGAAAAATAACACTGTCTTAACCCAACATGTAGAATTAAGAATGATCAAACCTGTTCCTCCTCTAGCTCTTCTCTCTCCTGCTGTGTCATGTCCTGCTTCCTGGCCATGGTTGTCCTCTATGTGAGGAAAACAATGACTGAGCAGACTTCTATGCAAGCAGGTGACATTACTCTTCAAGTTGATTTTTAAGAAAACTACATATTGTCATTAAAATGACCAACATTCAAGTTTGGATATAATAGGCTAATAACAGTTTGGGGGCTGAAAAAGGAGTTTCTCACCTTCCTTTTAATATCACTATTTAAATATTCATTTAACAAAATATTCTGTGAGTCTCCAGAGATGAATAGAAATGCCCAAAAATGCACTGGGATTTTTTTACCAAGTGTTATTATTGCCCTTGGAGCAGGAAAAACAAGATTTGAACTTTAGCTTTTTAAAATTTAGTTTTTCAAATAGATTTGGATATGTCCTCTCAGGTGGACAGTATGCATTCAGGGTTTGAACTGTCTGCATGATCTGCCTGTAGGAAGGGACGGCCCTGGATACAGCAGCAGCAGTACCAGTATTCATTGTAGTTGAAATATAGCCAGTGATGCATGACGTCCACTGCAGTGGACAGGTGGTTAATAAGGATTTCCTGCAAACATAAAATCAATACTTTGATCATTTATGAATTATATGATTCCTTAGTTGTTACTTGATGTCACCACATTTTTTATACCTGCAGGGGACGCTTTCCATAAAAGGATTGGCAAGATATAGATGGGTGACTTGGTCCATGTGGCTTTCTGTCGTCCATCTTGGTTTAGAGACATGTATCATGCACTTACACTGACTTGGCTCTGAGTAGCAGTGTGTGGGATGATGCAATAGGGTCCTATGTAGTGGCTGATGGTGCAACTATGCAACAAAAAACAATGTATATACAAGAAAACCCCTTTTGAATAGCTGTCCACTGTAGTGACCTCTATGCATGAAAGTGCTTTGTTAGTATTTAAGTGCTTTGTTAGTATATAAGTTATTTGTTAGTATATGTTGTAAGGTCATATCATTGCATGTTAGTTCACCAGCCCACTAGGTGGCACTGTGACATTGAAGTTGTTGCCGTTCAATAAGCATAGAAGAGGAACTGGGGGCTATGTTGTTATGCCAAGTATGTGATGAACCGGAGTCGCAGTTCGGCGCTACCAGAAACCAATAAACTCCACTATGCTCACCAGAAGCCTCCTGTGAGTTACTACAGGATATAAGTGCTTTGTTAGTATGTAACAAAGCACTTATATCCCCTGGGTGTTTCTCAATCTCGAGTACGCTTGCGGCAAGAATCCTTCCTGGCATTCGGAAAAACAGATTTGGGGAAATTGGTCCGTGCGCAAAGCATTGTGGGGATTTTAAGACCGCGCAGTCTACACATGTGCAGCCCCGACATTTCTCCAAACTAAGTACGCCGGGCTCGGTAGAATTCCAAGTCTGCTGGACAGTCCTTCGGCGCCACTCGATGACGTAGTATGCTTGAAATAGTGGCTCTGGAGCAGCTTTACTCGAGATTGAAAAACATCCCCCCTCTCTCAGGTGAAGCCCCTCCCCCTCTCTCAGGTGATCTCGATCACTAATCAGGAGCTGAGGATCTGTAGCCCCTCCCCTTCCTGAGCTCCAGGTGTACTTTCTGCAGCGTGCAGAGTTTCTGTCTCCCTTTGTTTTAATTCATCAAACAACACTTCGTGGTTTCCAAATCAGTCCCCTTCTCTTGTTCTCGTGAATTCAGTCTGTTGTGACTTCCCTTTACTCCAGAGTCTGCCAGACTGTAGGGAACGCCTCAGAGCAGTACGCACGAAAAGATCATCACTTTCAACAGAAGAGACGCTGCAAAGAACCATGTTTGACCCGTTTAATATTTGTTATTCAAAAGCTTTAAATGTCTTATATTGTACAGTGTAAAAGGGCACAATCTGAACTCAGGTTGAAAACAACTGAAGATAAGAAATAAAGAAGAATATAAAAACAAAGAAGAGCAACAACATCCAAGAGGACAGAAACCACGCAACGGAGGAAGATATAAAGTTTGTAAAAGTGTGTGACGAACACACCGCAGATAAGGAATATCATTTATAAAATATCAACAGAACCAACAAGAAGACCACAGTCCACAGAACAGAGTAGAAAACATTAAAGACATGAAGAAGCTCTCTGAGGAACAGCAGGACACAGTGCACAGTCATAGGAAAATAGCAGAACATTAAATAAGGATATACATATATTTCCTCTAAATACACTCGGAGTGGAGCTGCAGATTTCATCTTTTAGTCCTGAATATTCAGTGTGTTTTCAGCAGCTGATTCATATAAAAATATACCTTTCACTGCCCCCCCCCCCTCCTGATGGGACATGTTATTGCTACAAACACCAGAAACTATGCAAATATACAATATCCATCCGTCACCAGCTTAATGATATCCAAGGAACCAGTTAAAGCTGCATTAATTCAATTGTGGCCACCAGGGGGCAGAAAACAGAACGTTAGCTTAAATAAAACCTCCTCTTTTAGCTCGGCTTCGGTCTCCACCAGTCGCTCTGTCTAATGCCTTTGAAACTGACGCTGTCATACTAACCCCCAGTGATGTCTGTAGACCCAGAGATGTTATATGTATGTATAAAACATTTAAAGTTAGGATTGAAAACAGTCTTTTCAGATGACGACATGTACCAAAGGTGTGAATGTTAAAGCTTTGATTGATCTGAACGCTGAGAGGTGATGAGAGGAGCAGCTGAGGGTCCGTTCTGAGATGACAGGAGAAAACACCGAACCCTGGCACACCACACTAAGTCGAGAGTAAGAGTGTATATCCTGTGGACACATACACACAGTATAAAGTGTACATGTAGTACACAATAGCCGCACACTCGGTAAAAGCCCAAAACATGAATGAATGCAGATTCAAACGAGAGCAGCTTCAGTAAATAAATCTTACGTCTTTCATATTTCTGTGATGTGAATGAAATGTCCAGAGACGTCCAGGAGATCCTGAAACTCAACATTTAAACCATGAACCCTGACCCTCACACAGAAGACCCCCACCTCTAATCTGTTCCCTGGGGCAGATGTGTTATTTTATTCATGAATGTGTGTGTGAGGGTGACTCCTGTTAGAGCTAATCACACTGAGGGAACAACACACACATCTGAGAGGGAACAAGGACACAGCGGAGTGTATCTGAATAATAACACACACCATGAATCTCAGTGAGGCCTGTGAGGCCGCCGACCTGTGTCAGCTTCACATCAAAATCACACACACACACACACACACACACACACACACACACACACACACACACACACACACGGTGATTGTCTGATGCAGAATAAAGAGCGTCACGTTGGCTGGAATATTGAATAATATCTTGCAGCTGCTTGAATAATGTGCACATGGATTAGATGTCAGCCATGTTGACATGTTGACATGTTGACATGTTACTGTCACAACTTTAACACGAAGTACAGGAAGTTGTTTTAAATGTAAACATCTGTACCATTGAATTATAACAGAATAAGAATCAGTGCATAGATGGAGCTGGTTATGAACTACTCTTTTTCAATGTTTTCACATTGAACACAAGAAGCTGCAAATGACAGCTGGCCTGATGAAGACAACACACACACACACACACACACACACACACACACACACACACACACACACACACACACACACACACACACACACACACACACACACACACACACACACACACACACACACACACACACACACACACACACACACACACACACACACACACACACACACACACACACACACACACACACACACACTGGTTCAGTGCTGCTCTGGCGTCAGTGGTTCTGGACGGTGAACAGCGTGGACGTCCAGTGGGTCTGCCACACGGCCGACTCCACGTCATGTGACCTCAGCGAAGGAGATGTGATTCTACAGGAAACAGGAAATGAGAGTCAGGACGGAGGAAACCAATCAGGACACGTTTAGATAAATCCCCCAGGAGTCAAGACGATATTTCTCCAGGAGTCAACTCAAAGACAACATGTCTCCTGATGTCTCCTGGAGTCAACTCAAAGACAACATGTCTCATGATGTCTCCAGGAGTCAACTCAAAGACAACATGTCTCCAGGAGTCAACTCAAAGACAACATGTCTCCTGATGTCTCCTGGAGTCAACTCAAAGACAACATGTCTCCTGATGTCTCCAGGAGTCAACTCAAAGACAACATGTCTCCTAGTGTCTCCAGGAGTCAACTCAAAGACAACATGTCTCCTGATGTCTCCAGGAGTCAACTCAAAGACAACATGTCTCCTGATGTCTCCTGGAGTCAACTCAAAGACAACATGTCTCCTGATGTCTCCAGGAGTCAACTCAAAGACAACATGTCTCCTAGTGTCTCCAGGAGTCAACTCAAAGACAACATGTCTCCTGATGTCTCCAGGAGTCAACTCAAAGACAACATGTCTCATGATGCCTCCTGGAGTCAACTCAAAGACAACATGTCTCCTGATGTCTCCTGGAGTCAACTCAAAGACAACATGTTTCTTGGTGTCTCCAGGAGTCAACTCAAAGACAACATGTCTCCTGATGTCTCCAGGAGTCAACTCAAAGACAACATGTTTCTTGGTGTCTCCAGGAGTCAACTCAAAGACAACATGTCTCCTGATGTCTCCAGGAGTCAACTCAAAGACAACATGTCTCCTGATGCCTCCAGGAGTCAACTCAAAGACAACATGTCTCCTAGTGTCTCCAGGAGTCAACTCAAAGACAACATGTTTCTTGGTGTCTCCAGGAGTCAACTCAAAGACAACATGTCTCCTGATGCCTCCAGGAGTCAACTCAAAGACAACATGTCTCCTAGTGTCTCCAGGAGTCAACTCAAAGACAACATGTCTCCTAGTGTCTCCTGGAGTCAACTCAAAGACAACATGTCTCCTGATGTCTCCTGGAGTCAACTCAAAGACAACATGTCTCCTGATGTCTCCTGGAGTCAACTCAAAGACAACATGTCTCATGATGTCTCCAGGAGTCAACTCAAAGACAACATGTCTCCTGATGTCTCCAGGAGTCAACTCAAAGACAACATGTCTCCTGATGTCTCCTTGAGTCAACTCAAAGACAACATGTCTCCTGATGTCTTTGAGTTTGGAGAGTTTAAAGATCTGTCTCTCTCTGACACAGATTGGAGGAAGTGACTCTCAGCTGTTAGCCTCAGTTAGCTCGTAGCATCAGTCTGGACCCGTTAACACACACTCCATCACACTGCAGGGCTCAGGAGGGCCAATCAAATGAGAGCATGTGAAACAGAAATAGGCCGAGGCGTGATCAGCAGCATAAAAGCAAGCAGAGAAGGGGGGGGGGGGGGGGACTCCAGTGTTTGGCAGAGCAGCGAGAGGATAAGGGGGGGGGGCTTTTCTTCTTTCAACATCTCCTGCTGATCCGAGGGAGACGCCCTCTACAGAACATTCTGCAGAGATGCATCCCTCCTAACCCTCAGTCCCTCCCACACCAGGTCAGTCTCCAGGGACTAGCCCTGCCCCCCCCCCCCCCTGTTATAAAACACTGATGCTGTTTGAGTCATGGTGCTAAAATAGACCCGTCCAGCAGCATAGCCGAGGCTCCACTGAAGGAGAAACAGAATAAAGGGGTTCATTCGGTCGCTGTCAGACCCCCCCCCCCCCCCCCCCCGCCTCACATCTCCTCTCTGCAGTGTCTTTAGCTTTCTGCTCGTTATGCCGAGTTATTTTTAGAGCAGTCTAACAGCAGCTTCTGGAAGGAGGTGATTCTGTGAGAGACTGACTCACAGAGCCTCAGCTGTTACTGTGCATCCTGTTCGAGGCAGTGAGGAGACACACAGCAGGCTGGAGTAAACACAAACACTCTGACCTGATGTGAAACACATTCAGTCAGAGAGAAACACACACTCACACACACTCTCACACACACTCTCACACACACTCTCACACACACTCTCACACACACTCTCACACACACTCTCACACATGCTCTCACACACACTCACACACACTCTCACACACACACTCTCACACACACTCTCACACATGCTCTCACACACACTCTCACAAATGCTCTGGACGCTGTGGACCAACAGAGAGGCAGTGGGTCTCATGGACTGGTTCATCAAGCTCATTCCATGGTGGCTCGTATGATGGGAACCACTGAGTGTATCACCTTCTGCATGTTGCTCTAAGACCCTAACCCAGGCTGCTCTAAGACCCTAACGGTACGTCTACACTACAGGCATCAAAAAATGCTTTCAACGCTTCGCCCATTCACTTGAATGGGGTGACGTAGAAGATTTTGAATCTTCGCCGAACTGCATTGTGGGGAGCATGGCATGGCTTTGCAAGCATCACGAGCATCTATTGGCAAAAATCCCGTTTATGCAAATCCCGCCAGTGCAAGCGCAGCCAATCAAACCGCGTGCAAGCTGGGAGAGCCAGACCGCAGTTCATTTCCTCATATTCCAAACGAGATATTACGGTAGCAAATCACACGGTTCTTTACGACCAGAACTATTTACCGGGATACAAACCGGAGGAACCAGGCATGGAGGGAGGTGGCAGAGACAGTGGGTGAAACTGGTAGGTTTTCGCCTGTTTGGAGAGTTTATATCCAGTTTACTTCGTTTTAACATTGCTATTGCTTTGTATGTCGGGGGTGGGAGATTCATGTGATTGGTTGCTCGCAAAAAATCGCCAAGCTTCAGACACGCCCAGCTTCAGGATTTGTTCATGCCTGTAGTGTAGACGGGCCGTTACCCAGGCTGCTCTAAGACCCTAACCCAGGCTGCTCTAAGACCCTAACCCAGGCTGCTCTAAGACCCTAACCCAGGCTGCTCTAAGACCCTAACCCAGGCTGCTCTAAGACCCTAACCCAGGCTGCTCTAAGACCCTAACCCAGGCTGCTCTAAGACCCTAACTCAGGTTGCTCTAAGACCCTAACCCAGGCTGCTCTAAGACCCTAGCCCAGGCTGCTCTAAGACCCTAACCCAGGCTGCTCTAAGACCCTAGCCCAGGTTGCTCTAAGACCCTAACCCAGGTTGCTCTAAGACCCTAACCCAGGCTGCTCTAAGACCCTAACCCAGGTTGCTCTAAGACCCTAACCCAGGCTGCTCTAAGACCCTAACCCAGATAATCTGGAGTCTCCAGTGTCTCCCTCTGCTCTGCACTGTTGGTACCCCAACATGCTTTAGATCCTCCTCCTCACCGGTTCCAGTCAAAGAAACAGAATAGTGTCGACTCTTCAAAAACTCTATACTTAAAGTCCAAATATGGATCAAGCTGAAATCTGGAGGATAAACGTCCAGAGATTTGTCAGAGCTCAGACCACCTTCTGTTGCTGACCCTCTGGAACCAGTGCAGACCCTGCAGCCAGTTCAGGAAGACCAGCAGACGCTCCTTAAGGTAGCACGACTCTCCATCTTCATCATCATCATCCGTCTCCTGCAGCAGTGTGTGCAGGGGGGGCATTAACGGTTAGATAGCTGGACCCCGATACTCACAGCGGACAGCTGCAGGAAGTAGTCCGACCTCACAGAGACCGTTTAGATTTGTATTCAATGTCCATGGAGTTTCACCTGATCATTGGACACCTAACATTTACACCACCATATGTCCGACTGATCCAACATGTAACCTGAGCTATAGAGACTGTTGGACCTTTGAGCCAGTTTATCCGTTTGTTCTGCCCTCACCAGGGCCGGCCCTTGGCATAGGCAGTATAGGCGAATGCTAAGGGCGCATCAATCAATGGGGGGCGCCAAAAAAAAAAAGTTAGAAATTAAAAAATATATTTTTTTTATTTCATAACAACACAATTTCCAGATTTTGGATCAACAAAGTACATCTTATTATCTTATACTAACAGAACTACGCCTACTGTATTTTGCGTACAGCGCCCATAAACTATGGCGCACCCCCCCCCCCCCAAATCAAGTTGAACCGCCCCAGCCCCAGTAAAAACCAGAGGTTTATGTGAAATAGTTCTTTTTTGAAATAATGGTTTTAGTGTGCAATCATAGGTTTTAATTTTGTATTTGTGTTCATTTAAAATAAATCAAACTCCCAAAAACCGTATACAGCTTTTATTAACATTGGACTTTACTGTGTAAGCGGCCGCGGGGGGGAGAGCTTTAGAGAGCTCTCTCCTGAAAGACTGAGAGGCTCTGATAACCTCAGCTCAGTGAGGTAAAGGCACACCTTTATATAATCATTATAGTTATACACAAATAAGAGAATAGGTTTTCATCTATTCTCTTATAGTATAAAATACTATATGACAGTAAAAAAAGTTGTTATTAATAAACAAGAATACAGTTTGAAAGGAGAGTGATTTGTAAAATATCCATAAAGAAAAAGAAAATCTGCTTCCAGTTGTGTTTCATATGGATGTTGAGAGATGTTTCCATAGATCTCCTAATGTTGCTCTCAAAGTGCACCAGATTGATGCTTTTAACTTCAATATTTAAAAAAAAAATCTTCCTCTTCCACCCCCCTAGAGGAGGTGAGGTCCACCCCCCACTTAAATCATGTTGAAGTGGATAGGATACTAAATACATTTGCACACATGTGTCCATATCTTTCTGTTTTAGTGGTCATGCCACAACCGTGCACGTGCATGCATGCACGAGTCATAGTGAGTGTCTGCATTTTGGGGGGGGGGGGGGGGGGGGCAGCTAAAATTTTGCCTAGGGCGGCAAATTGGTCAGGGCCGGCCCTGGCCCTCGCTGAGCACAGGCCTGCGACCTTGGGCTGCTCTCAGTGTTGAGTCTCCCTGTTCCTCCCTGTCAGCTGATGAAGGTGTTATGGTGCTTTGCCGTGTTTCATCATGTGAAGACCAGCAGAACCTGTATCAGTCCTCTGCTGCAGGTACTGGGGGAGGAGCTATATTCTGTCTGGCAGAGACACAGAGCTCTGACTGTGATGGTTCAGTTTCTGGGGTGTCTGGGTACTAAAAACGGTACATTATGAGATGGAATCATACAGAACTGATTTCAGATCAGAACCGCTCTGACCTGCGAGGCGATGTACTTCTCCAGAGGACTCTCCATCCGGCCCAGGGTCAGCAGAGCCGAGCCGGGCTGATGCTCCGGAGACTCTTCACCCAGCAACAGCTTCCCTTTGAAGTTATGGACCACACACACCACCTGCAACACACACACACACACACACACACACACACACACACACACACACACACACACACACACACACGGCAGGGACAGAGATGTGTGAGACTGTCAGAGAGAGTGTGTGTGTGTGTGTGTGTGTGTGTGTGTGTGTGTGTGTGTGTGTGTGTGTGTGTGTGTGTGTGTGTGTGTGTGTGTGTGTGTGTGTCTCACCAGGAAGGTAGCGATGGCTCCTCCGATTATGAACCCGGCGATGACGTCCCCCCAGTGGTTCCGGTACTCTGCGACCCGGTTCAGCCCGGTGAGGAAGGCCAGACACACCAGACCCAGAGACAGGACCGGCTTGGCCAGACGGGTTCCCTTCGCCTGGACCGTGAGCGTCACGTACATCTGCAGGAAGAACAGGTGCTAAGATCTCTCTAATAGAAGCTGAGACACTGAGAGAGAAACTCTCAATGTATTCTCCGGGTTAGAGGAGAACCCTCAGAGGAACATTTATCTGGACCTTCAGGACCTTTATTCAAACAGCTATGACTGTAAACATGAGAACAGCAAACACAATAGAGACAGAGGCTTATACAAAGAGGAGAGGAGGAGGAAGAGGAGGAAGAGGAGGAGGAGGAAGAGGAGGAAGAGGACAGCATTGAGCCTGCAGCGTCCTCTCGTCTCCTTCTGGTCTCAGCTGCAGTGAATAATGCAGAATCGTCTCGAGGCTCTTCGTCTCTACAGAACAATGAACTCCATTATTTATTATTGTCCTCAATACAGCTACCTTCATACTGCAGTGTGCGTGTGTGTGTGTGTGTGTGTGTGTGTGTGTGTGTGTGTGTGTGTGTGTGTGTGTGTGTGTGTGTGTGTGTGTGTGTGTATGTATGTATGTATGTGTGTGTGTGTGTGTGTGTGTGTGTGTGTGTGTGTGTGTGTGTGTGTGTGTGTGTGTGTGTCTGTGTGTGTCCTTCAACGGGTCAAGGGGATGTCTCCCTGTTAGCTTGTATGAGCTGTCACAAAATTATAAGATCGACCTGAGGAGGTTTTATTGTCCCTGAGTTGACCTCACCTGTCCTGCCTCTCCTCAGGTCGGGTGTGTGATGTGTGTGTGTGTGTGTGTGTGTGTGTGTGTGTGTGTGTGTGTGTGTGTGTGTGTGTGTGTGTGTGTGTGTGTGTGTGTGTGTGTGTGTGTGTGTGTGTGGCTCGGTTAATGCCTCACACACACATCAGCAGTATGCCTCAGGCTGGCAGGAGAGAGGAGGACAGATATGGTGAGCAGCTCTGAGTGTCTCTGATTCAGAGAGTGTTCCAGCTCTTATATAGAGAGCCGCAGTGACGCGTCCTAAAACCCGGAAGTAAGTTAGCATTTTCACCACGTCCGGTTCCTTCCTCAAAAAGCAATGCATTTCCTCCATGGGGTTTAGGAAAATAGCTCCAAATAAGGTCTGTGGTTGAGACAAAGAGACAGATCACGTTTTGTTCTACATTAAATCATCAGCAGTGACCCCACTGGTGATCTCTGAAGAGTGGACGTGTCTGAGAAACGATGGTTGTTACCAAGTGGCTGAATAGGACTACAGAAGTCGTGGAGGCCGTTGTACGTCATTACGCCGAACACGTAAACACTCCTCTAAGTTAGTTTCTGTTCTGCTTGAGAGCAAGTCCCTGCCTCCTGCAGACTGTTCAAACAAACGCTTCAACTCGTTCCATCTAGAATCTGTGTTTCAATATGGATCCTAAGTCGGCGTGACGTTGAAGCAGCGACCCTGCTGTAGTTCCTTTATAGCATAACGTTAGCATTTTGCTTCTGGCGACTAGATTTATGATTAGAAAATGATAAAAGTAGGGTTGACATGTGGAGATTATCCGGCTGAACAAAACGTGATCCGTCTCTTCAATGTGTTTCAACCACAGACCTGATTTCCAGCTATTTTCCAAAACCCTACGGAGAGATTGGATTGGTTTTTGATGAAGGAACCGGAAGGAGTTTACTTCCTGGTTTTAGGACGCGTCTCTATATCCGGCTGATTTAAAGGACACGGATCCTCCAGGTGGTCTAAGGTCCAGCTGATACTGAGGACCCTCTCCCTGCAGCAGAGGACCCTCTCCCTGCATCAGGGGACCTTCTCCCTGCATCAGGGGACCCTCTCCCTGCAGCAGAGGACCCTCTCCCTGCATCAGAGGACCTTCTCCCTGCATCAGAGGACCCTCTCCCTGCATCAGAGGACCTTCTCCCTGCATCAGAGGACCTTCTCCCTGCATCAGAGGACCTTCTCCCTGCATCAGAGGACCCTCTCCCTGCATCAGAGGACCTTCTCCCTGCATCAGAGGACCCTCTCCCTGCATCAGAGGACCTTCTCCCTGCATCAGAGGACCCTCTCCCTGCATCAGAGGACCTTCTCCCTGCATCAGAGGACCCTCTCCCTGCATCAGAGGACCTTCTCCCTGCATCAGAGGACCCTCTCCCTGCATCAGAGGACCTTCTCCCTGCATCAGAGGACCCTCTCCCTTCATCAGGGGACCCTCTCCCTGCATCAGAGGACCCTCTCCCTGCATTAGAGGACCTGATCATCAGGGGACCCTCTCCCTGCATCAGAGGACCTTCTCCCTGCATCAGAGGACCTTCTCCCTGCATCAGAGGACCCTCTCCCTGCATCAGAGGACCCTCTCCCTGCATCAGGGGACCCTCTCCCTGCATCAGAGGACCCTCTCCCTGCATTAGAGGACCTGATCATCAGGGGACCCTCTCCCTGCATCAGGGGACCCTCTCCCTGCATTAGAGGACCTGATCATCAGAGGACCCTCTCCCTGCATTATAGGACCCTCTCCCTGCATCAGGGGACCCTCTCCCTGCATTAGAGGACCCTCTCCCTGCATCAGGGGACCCTCTCCCTGCATTAGAGGACCTGATCATCAGAGGACCCTCTCCCTGCATTATAGGACCCTCTCCCTGCATCAGGGGACCCTCTCCCTGCATTATAGGACCCTCTCCCTGCATCAGGGGACCCTCTCCCTGCATTAGAGGACCTGATCATCAGAGGACCCTCTCCCTGCATCAGAGGACCCTCTCTTCTGAATATGATACTCACGGCCAGGTACAGTGCAGCGTAGAGGCTGAGGGCCGCCTCCTTGCAGGGGAAGGTCTTGCGGGCACTCAGGATGTCCTCCTGGTTCCCGCTGCAGGCCTCCTGGTGGCTGATGTAGCGCAGCGCCTGCTGGCAGCCCAGCACCGTGTAGTTGGGTTTACAAACCGTCAGGAAGTAGGGCGCCAGGTTCCCCGTCACCACCTGACCCGCGTTCACAAAGATGTCCACGGTGAAGAGCCCGAAGCTGTACACGCCTGCAAGAGAGGGGGATAAAGATGAGGGGTATCAGGGGGAGATAGAGTCCTGATCACTGAGGATGAGGAGTATCAGGGGGAAATAGAGTCCTGATCACTGAGGATGAGGGGTATCAGGGGAGATAAAGACCTGATCACTGAGGATGAGGGGTATCAGGGGGAGATAGAGTCCTGATCACTGAGGATGAGGGGTATCAGGGGAGATAAAGACCTGATCACTGAGGATGAGGGGTATCAGGGGGAGATAGAGTCCTGATCACTGAGGATGAGGGGTATCAGGGGGAGATAGAGTCCTGATCACTGAGGATGAGGGGCATCAGGGGGAGATAGAGTCCTGATCACTGAGGATGAGGGGTATCAGGGGGGATAAAGACCTGATCACTGAGGATGAGGGGTATCAGGGGGAGATAGAGACCTGATCACTGAGGATGAGGGGTATCAGGGGGGGATAAAGACCTGATCACTGAGGATGAGGGGTATCAGGGGGTGATAAAGACCTGATCACTGAGGATGAGGGGTATCAGGGGGAGATAAAGACCTGATCACTGAGGATGAGGGGTATCAGGGGGAGATAGAGACCTGATCACTGAGGATGAGGGGTATCAGGGGGGATAAAGACCTGATCACTGAGGATGAGGGGTATCAGGGGGAGATAGAGACCTGATCACTGAGGATGAGGGGTATCAGGGGGAGATAGAGACCTGATCAATGAGGATGAGGGGTATCAGGGGGAGATAAAGACCTGATCACTGAGGATGAGGGGTATCAGGGGGAGATAGAGACCTGATCACTGAGGATGAGGGGTATCAGGGGGGATAAAGACCTGATCACTGAGGATGAGGGGTATCAGGGGGAGATAAAGACCTGATCACTGAGGATGAGGGGTATCAGGGGGGATAAAGACCTGATCCCTGAGGATGAGGGGTATCAGGGGGATAAAGACCTGATCACAGTCCAGGTCCACTGACACACACGTGAGGATGTTAAATATCTACATCCTCCTCTGGAGCTCAACGCAGAGCCTGTTTCTCTCAGTGTGTGTATGTGTGTGTTACCATGGCAACTGCATGGCCTAGAACAGTGGTTCTAAACCTGGGGGGCAAAGATCGCAGGGTTGGCGCCAGGCCTCAGATGATTTGAGGCGAAATATGATATTCAGACTTTTTTTTTTTTTTACATTTTTTATTATTTATTTTTTTACATAAAATTGTAACGCAATACATGATTATCACTAAAAGACTTGTCTCTACTTTACAATAAAATATAACAAATAATTGATTAATAATTGTAACACAAATTCAAGTTAGTAGCTATTTAAAGGTATAATTCAATTAAATTCAAGTTTATTTATACAGCCCAAAATCAGAGGGCTTCACAAGTCAACAAACACAATTGGCATGGAAAACAATGTAAACACAACAAACGTATCTTATAAGATCAATGTGAAAATACCAATTTAAAAAGAAACATAACACAATGACACAAATACAGTTAGAGTACAATAAATACAATTCTATAAAACGAAGGGTCCGTGAGGATAAAAGGGGTTTAAAACCAGTCTTAACTGTACGCTGTACTAAAAAGGAAAGTCTTTAACTATACTCTTAAATGTGTGGACACTGTCTGCCTCCCTAATCGTCACTGGAAGTTGATTCCAGAGGAACGGGGCTTGGTAGCCCAAAGCTCTAGCACCAGACCTTTTTTTGTGGACTCTGGGAACCACCAACAGACCTGCACTCTGGGACCTTAATGCCCAAGAGGGGCAATAGGACATTAAAAGATCCTGAAGGTAGGATGGTCCCTGACCATTTAGCGCTTTGTATGTGAGTAAAAGTATTTTAAAATCAATCCTGGACTCAACTGGTAGCCAGTGTTATGCTGCTAAAACAGGAGTGATGTGGTCCATCTTCTTTGTTCCTGTTAAAACGCGTGCTGCAGCATTTTGTATGAGTTGAAGGGTCTTTGATGATGAGGTTGGA
>NC_136911.1:722996-727996 GCF_949606895.1 Notothenia rossii
TGGTTGCTTTAACCATTCTCGTATAAATGATTATCCACAGATGTGTGTCACTGCTGTGGAAGCACTTTGGAAATGATGCACGCGCAGCGGAGCAGGTCCCTCGCACCTGACACCATTTTTCTTTTCGCTCCGTTCTCTTTTTTGAATAGAGGCATAACATTCAACTGCCCCGAAGATCCCCACGCGAAGCCTGAAGGGTAAACACTCCAGGTTTACTAATCTACCTGAACAATTTGTCTCTGGTGTCGGAATGTCTCGCGATGTTAGTTCATTCTTAAAAAACAAAACACCATTTAATTTCGGGTAAAATTGAAGGAATACATTCCATCACCTCAGGCTCTCCTGGGTTCACCGTGTGAGCTACTCAGCCAACAGTTCAGAGACATCGTGTTCTTATTAGCCATCCATCATTAACTCAGTCATCACGCAGAGCTCGTTAGAGGGACATTCATGAACACATGATAATCTCCAGGGGGTCTGTAGGGATGAGCAGAGCTTTAACCTGGACCCTGTTCACAGAGAGTAAGCCTGACCCTCAGACTGTGAACCTGCGGATGAAGCTGAACACAAAGTGGATTCCCACAGGAATAATCCTCTTCTGCTTCTTATCTCCTGCTCCCGCTAAAGAGAGGTCAACGCTGGGTCCTCTGTGTGCACCTGTAGAGTGCAGTGTAGGAAGATGATCAGAGCTGCACAGCTGGCCTTTAACTCGTCACAACTGACTTCTTATTGTTAAATATATTGTAGTCATTAGCAGGACAGATGCTACTAAATGCCTTCATAAGGCTACCTGTTGTAATTCGGATTTCATTCACAAAAATCTCAGTGAAGATCAGAAAGAGTCAGAACATTGGCTTTAGAAACCAAAGATGAGAACATGAGGGACGTTAAAGTGAAACTGTCGACAGGACGTTAGAGGAAGAAGTCCCTGCTGCTGTCAGCTGAGATCACAGAAAGAGATCTGAGGATGAAGGGAAGCCGTTTGTTCCAGAAAACGTATGAAGGACACATTCCTCTTCCTCCTGCATGAAGAGGAAATACATAACCAAGTATCTCCCAGCCCCCCCACAGCTGTGCAGTCCCCCCCAGCTGTGAACCCCCCCTGTGCTTGTCGTGTAGGTTGTCAGTGAGTTCAGATGTCCGGAGACTCACCGAGGAAGCGGAAGGTCCTGCGCACCAGAGGGTTGAGGTAACAGCAGTCTCCGGTGGCCACCGTCTTCTCTGAGCGGTCAAACTCTTTGGAGGTGTACTGGACCAGGAACAGCACCGTCTCTGTGACCGTGATCTGGAGGAGAGAGAAAGCCGTCAGTCACCCTGAATCAGAGCTGGGCTCAGTGGCATCTACACACAGTGGCATCTACACACAGCTGCATCTACACACAGCTGCATCTACACACAGCTGCATCTACACACAGCTGCATCTACACACAGTGGCATCTACACACAGTGGCATCTACACACAGCTGCATCTACACACAGCTGCATCTACACACAGCTGCATCTACACACAGCTGCATCTACACACAGCTGCATCTATACACAGTGGCATCTACACACAGCTGCATCTACACACAGTGGCATCTACACACAGCTGCATCTACACACAGCTGCATCTACACACAGTGGCATCTATACACAGTGGCATCTACACACAGCTGCATCTACACACAGCTGCATCTACACACAGCTGCATCTATACACAGTGGCATCTACACACAGCTTCATCTACACACAGCTGCATCTACACACAGCTGCATCTACACACAGTGGCATCTACACACAGCTGCATCTACACACAGCTGCATCTATACACAGCTGCATCTACACACAGCTGCATCTATACACAGTGGCATCTACACACAGCTGCATCTACACACAGTGGCATCTACACACAGCTGCATCTACACACAGCTGCATCTACACACAGCTGCATCTATACACAGCGGCATCTACACACAGCTGCATCTACACACAGCTGCATCTATACACAGTGGCATCTACACACAGCTGCATCTATACACAGCGGCATCTACACACAGCTGCATCTACACACAGCTGCATCTACACACAGCGGCATCTACACACAGCTGCATCTATACACAGTGGCATCTACACACAGCTGCATCTATACACAGTGGCATCTACACACAGCTGCATCTACACACAGCTGCATCTACACACAGCTGCATCTACACACAGCTGCATCTACACACAGTGGCATCTACACACAGCTGCATCTACACACAGCTGCATCTACACACAGATTATCTAACTCTCGGTCCTGGATCTGTGAGGAAGTCCTGCATGTCGCACTTTCTAAATGTTAAAGAGTCTGACCACCAAAACCTACTCAGAACCAAAGAGATCTGCAGACTCAGAGACCCCCCGGCCCGGCAGGACGTGGTCACCACTCCTCCGACCTCCGACTCCTCTTTAATTTACTAACCCCTCACCGGGATCCGGTCTGACAACCTCCTGTTTCTACCTGAATGAACACAGAGGTATAATGTCCTGTGTGTGTGCGTGCGTGCGTGCGGTGCTGGGTACTGAGGCCTGGAGCTGCTACAGTGATGTATTCAGGCCGACAGGTGAGGGGGCAGACCAGGTAAACTGAACCCAACAATCTTTGACTGAACATAACATTGTTCTTCTTTTTTGTGCAAATATCTAATTTAAGTCAATTTCATATCAACAAAATGCTTAGATTTAGGAGTATCCTTAAGGACCAGTACTGACCTGGTCTACAGACGGGGGGTCTCCTGCTGGTGTTTATGGAGCAAACTAACTCTGCGGGACCTTAGCTATTACTTACATGTGATGCTCTGCACCTTATAAAAGGTATAAATCACATCATGATTAAAGCTGCAATACATCGTAACTCTTTCTCACACACTGGCTCTGCTCAAGGAAAGGCAGAGGAGGCTGATCTCCAAGACCCGGAGCTGTGACAGCCTCAGGGCATTTGTCCCACTTCCTGTTGGCTCTAACTGGAGCTGACAGGGCCGCAGTGACAATCCCCCCGCCCCCCCCCCCATCACCGTAGAGCCCATCCCCGGTGGCTACAGAAGACCCTACAATGATTCACTACTCCATCCCTCTTCCTCTGGTCAGACCCTCCATCCCTCTTCCTCTGGTCAGACCCTCCTCTTCCTCTCCATCAGCAGTTTAATACCAGCTGCAGCCATCAGGATGCTGACAGATTTTTGTTCAGAAGTGTTCAGATGTGTCCAGATATGTTCAGATGTATTCAGTAGGGGTGTAACGATACACGTACCCGTACCGAAACTATTCGGTACGGGCCCTTCGGTTCGGTACACGTGTGTACCGAAGTGTACCGAACGAATATAACGTTAGACGTAAAAAAATGAGAACGTGAACAACTTCTTGGAAGTAATCTCCGGTGCTGCGTCGCAGCATTCAGAGTAATTTGCTCATATTGGGTTCAACGCGTCAGAGCGAGCAAGTCATTTCATCGGACGAGAGGCATACTATGAGAACTGGTCACAGGGATGCGTTCAAATGTAGTCAGTAATTTGAGGAACTGGCGAAATGGCTAATGCAGATAAATCCTCCAGCATCATTGAAGTCTCCGGTTTGGGAACATTTTGGTTTCGCAGTTACGTACAAAGATGACGGACAAAGACAGGTGGACCGAACCAAAGCTGTTTATCGGCATTGTTCAACTAAAATTGGTTACGCGGCTGGCAATACATCAAACTTGCACACTCATTTGAAAAGGCATCACCCGAACGTGAATATCACCGGTACCAAAAGAAAAAAGACTGAAGTGCAAACCCAACTCCCGCTAGCATTTAAGCCTCCACCACTCGCAACAAGTTCAGACCGAGCCAAAGCTATTACAAACGCCAAATATCCTTATGTTGCCATGTTAGCAAAGCGCTACCTGGCTGTATCTGCTACCTCTGTCCCTAGAGAGGGTGTTCTCCACAGCAGGAGACATTGTTAGTGCCAGTGACAAGCAAGTCCTAATGTCAAACTGGCTGCTTAGGTACGAGTACAGTACAGTTCAAATACAGATTATTTCAGATCATCGAAATGCTGCACCTTAATGTTTATTTTATTATATGTTGTATTTATTTGAGTGAATACATTATTCACAGTTTAATAATAATGAAAAAAAAAAAAAATTATGTTTTGTGATAATTTTTTCTGCTGTACCGAAAACGTACCGAACCGAGCCGTGACCTAAAAAACGAGGTACGTACCGAACCAAAATGTTTGTGAACCGTTACAAACCTAGTATTCAGATATGTTCAGATGTGCTCAGATGTGTTCAGAAGTGTTCAGAATTGTTCAGGTGTGTTCAGAAGTGTTCAGATGTGTTCAGAAGTGTTCAGAAGTGTTCAGAATTGTTCAGGTGTGTTCAGAAGTGTTCAGATGTGTTCAGAAGTGTTCAGGTGTGTTCAGATGTGTTCAGATGTGTTCAGAAGTATTCAGATGTGTTCAGATGTGATCAGAAGTGTTCAGAAGTGTTTCGATGTGTTCAGGTGTGTTCAGGTGTGTTCAGAAGTGTTCAGGTGTGTTCAGAAGTGTTCAGATGTGTTCAGAAGTGTTCAGGTGTGTTCAGATGTGTTCAGATGTGTTCAGAAGTATTCAGAAGTGTTCAGATGTGTTCAGATGTGTTTAGAAGTGTTTAGAAGTGTTCAGGTGTGTTCAGATGTGTTCAGATGTGTTTAGATGTGTTCAGAAGTGTTCAGAAGTGTTCAGAAGTGTTCAGATGTGTTCAGGTGTGTTCAGAAGTGTTCAGATGTGTTTAGAAGTGTTCAGGTGTGTTCAGAAGTGTTCAGATGTGTTCAGATGTGTTCAGGTGTGTTCAGAAGTGTTCAGATGTGTTCAGAAGTGTTCAGATGTGTTCAGATGTGTTCAGATGTGTTCAGATGTGTTCAGAAGTATTTAGAAGTGTTCGGATGTGTTTAGAAGTGTTCAGATGTGTTCAGATGTGTTCAGGTGTGTTCAGATGTGTTCAGGTGTGTTTGGAT
>NC_136911.1:735496-742996 GCF_949606895.1 Notothenia rossii
TCCACAAAAGCAGCGAAGAAGCATGGTTGTCATGGTTACCCTTCTGTTTATTCTCCGCGGTGGGGGCCGAGGTCAACGTGTATTAAAGTTTAAATCTTCCGGACAAAATTATAAAAAGTGCCGGTCAAAGGTCTTTGTTATTTATTGAGCTTTAAAACAAATGAATAACGAATCTATATAATATAATAATATAATAGACGGAGCCTCTCTTTTTCCTCCCTCTCTTCTGACAGCGTCAGTGTCTGTCTCAAGCAGCAGCTGATCCAGTAATGAGTGACCCGGCAGTCAAAATAAACATATGTATAACTAGTTTAGGTAGTTTGAGAGGTAATTAAAATAGCTAAGGGCGATGATCTCTCGTGTGTTTTGCTCCGTTCACCGCTGCATCACAGCGGGAGGAGCTGCAAGTGAGCAGAGCTGCGTGTCTCCGTCCTGTCAGATTAGACTTCACTCGCGTTTATGTCCATATCGAGAGAAAGATAAATAATCTGAATTCAGTGTGCAGTTTACTTTGACGCAGGGGTGAGCAGCAGAGGTGGGGAGAGGCGGGGCTATTGCATCATTATTATCAGAAAATGATCGTATAGGGCTTACACACGGAGCCGTTGGACCCCCCAGAGCGTTGCCTATGCCGTTCTATCCACCTTGGGACCCGTTATCGTTTCCGCAGTTGTTTACTGTCATATTCGGTCGTCCTCGTGTGGCCGAACGGTCTATACGACACCAAATAGTAACGCAAACGACCGTTTTCGTCCTCGTGGGGACGGGGCCTAAGTAGGATTCAAACCAATTTAGAAGATACCAACCAAGAACCAGTGGGGGGGGAAACACTGGTGCTGGAAGATACCAACCAAGAACCAGTGGGGGGGGGAAAGACTGGTGCTGGAAGATACCAACCAAGAACCAGTGGGGGGGGAAACACTGGTGCTGGAAGATACCAACCAAAAACCAGTGGGGGGGAAAACACTGGTGCTGGAAGATACCAACCAAGACCACAGGGTTTAACTGCTGCTCTGGGTTTAGTAAACTGTTGGGGGTGAGGGTTAGAAAAATCTCTCACCTCTGGGTCACGCAGCGTCCACACGGCGGCGTGCGTTGAAGCTTGCCGGCGGGCGTGTCTGAAACTCGACCAACAACCAATCACATGAATCCCCCGCCCCGGACGCACAAGCACGCGGTTTGATTGGCTAGAGGTTGCACTGGCATATGATTTGATTGGCTGACGCTTCCGTCAAAGCTTCAAAAGTTGAACATTGCTCAACTTTTGAAGCGAGGAACGCGAGCAAAGCGAACCGACGGAACCACAATGCAGTTTGGCAAAGCGTGACGTCACCCCATTCAAAGTGAATGGGCCGAAGCGTTGAAGCTTCAACACACGCCGCCGTGTGGACGGGCCGTTAGGGTTAGAGGGGTTAGGATTAGAAAGATCTCTCACCTCTGGTTTAAGGTTAGAGAGGTGAGGATTAGAAAGATCTCTCACCTCTGGTTTAAGGTTAGAGGGGTGAGGATTAGAAAGATCTCTCACCTCTGGTTTAAGGTTAGAGGGCTGAGGATTAGAAAGATCTCTCACCTCTGCACCCAGACACGTGAGCAGCTTCCTCCTCTCCTTCCTCCCGAGGCGTTTCACAGGCATGACACTTCCTCCTGAGGACAGAAGAGAGGAGCTGTTAGACCAGGGCCCTTTCTCATTTCATAAAATCCCCCTCCTCGACTCCTCGACTCCTCGACTCCTCGACTCCTCAGTCCTCCGGTAGTGACCCGGAAATGATTTTCAGCGCGCCATGCTGAAGGACATCTCATTTCTCTAAATGCACTTAGAGGACCGAGGATCGAGCGTCGAGGAGGCTCTCTGGAGGAGCTATAACCGAGGAGAGAGGAGAGAGGAGAGAGGAGAGAGGAGGCTCTCTGGAGGAGCTATAACCGAGGAGAGAGGAGAGAGGAGAGAGGAGAGAGGAGGCTCTCTGGAGGAGCTCTAACCGAGGAGAGAGGAGAGAGGAGGCTCTCTGGAGGAGCTATAACCGAGGAGAGAGGAGAGAGGAGAGAGGAGAGAGGAGGCTCTCTGGAGGAGCTCTAACCGAGGAGAGAGGAGAGAGGAGGCTCTCTGGAGGAGCTATAACCGAGGAGAGAGGAGAGAGGAGAGAGGAGAGAGGAGGCTCTCTGGAGGAGCTCTAACCGAGGAGAGAGGAGAGAGGAGAGAGGAGGCTCTCTGGAGGAGCTCTAACCGAGGAGAGAGGAGAGAGGAGGCTCTCTGGAGGAGCTATAACCGAGGAGAGAGGAGAGAGGAGAGAGGAGAGAGGAGGCTCTCTGGAGGAGCTCTAACCGAGGAGAGAGGAGAGAGGAGGCTCTCTGGAGGAGCTCTAACCGAGGAGAGAGGAGAGAGGAGGCTCTCTGGAGGAGCTCTAACCGAGGAGAGAGGAGAGAGGAGGCTCTCTGGAGGAGCTATAACCGAGGAGACACTGATCGCTCCTCCACGGCTCCTTCGTAGATGCATTTCCGGGAACAGAGATGTTTCAAAGAGTCGTGACGCACGGCCGGACTGATCTCAGCCAATCACAGCTCTGCATGCATCCCCTGGATATTATTTTATTAACTGCTCTCATCGCGACGCGATGTTTCCAGAGAGAACAGCTGAGAGGTCCGTGCAGAAAGCAGAGCAGTGTGTATCATATATATCACTCAGTGTAACAGACCTACTCTCTGTCTCTGCTTTAGTTTAGTAGATATCTACAAACAAACAGTCCAGATGATTCTAAAACCATTTAGTGATTCACAAAATAAAATACACAACGGCTGTAGCCTGATTTAGGAGCTGTAGGTGTGTGTGTGGTACAGTGTGTAGGTGTGTGGTACAGTGTGTAGGTGTGTGTGTGGTACAGTGTGTAGGTGTGTGTGGTACAGTGTGTAGGTGTGTGTGTGGTACAGTGTGTAGGTGTGTGTGTGGTACAGTGTGTAGGTGTGTGTGTGGTACAGTGTGTAGGTGTGTGTGTGGTACAGTGCGTAGATGCAGCGGACGGACAGGTCTCAGTTGGTTTGGTGTCCTCTGCTTACTTTTAATACTTAAAACTTTTGACCCGTAATTTATTTTCCTCATTGTAGCGACCAGAGAGGGGGGGGGGATATATCCAGTCTCTGATAGTGTTACGTTATTATGAGAGTGTTCTGTTTGATTCTGACATTTTATTTATTTATATAAATATATAAATAAATAAATAAATATGTGTGTGTGTGTGTGTGTGTGTGTGTGTGTGTGTGTGTGTGTGTGTGTGTGTCCTCATCTGTAGCCAGGGCCGTGGGAAGTAGGGGTGCTGAGGGTGCTGCAGCACCCCCTGGTGGATGACAGGGGATCTGCACTTCTACAAGACTAATATAATACAAAAAAAAAGAATTTTCAGCCTTGATGTAACAACATTCATAATTAAGTAAAGATAACACCCTTTTCACCCCGGTTACATTTTCCATTTGCCCTGTACGATGGGCGCTGTAGTGATGAAAGTGGGGGATGTTGGCTCAGGCGCCCGCAGCTCACAGCCAAAGTGAGAGAGATAGAGAGAGGGGGTGCACCGGTACCGGCGGGGATTGTTGTTAGCTTCTGCTGCACTAACGGATATAAGAAGCTGTTTCTACAATAATGTGGAGGGAGAGTTCTGTCCTGTCAGACTGAGAGGCTCAGTGAGGTAAAGGACTCTGAGGGTTTAGATAGTTCATTTTAGTCTAAATTATCTCAGTGAGTCTCAAACGTATTGATCACAATTATGTAAACAAATATTTCCAAGGCACACCTTTATAATTATTAGGATAAATAAAAACAGGTTTGAAATCATTCCAATGTATAGCGTACTATAGGACAGTAAACCAAAAATATTGTTTAAAGTTGGAGAGATTTAAAAATATGCATAAATAAATGTTAACTGGTCAAATAAGATATGAATGAACAACACAAATAAAATAAGTTACATTTATTTGTTATTGGCTATGGTAGGTTATTGAAAATGTTCACATACTTATTTGATTAATAAAATGCAAACCGATCTTTTTAATATGGGTGTTTTGAGTTGTACCCCCTAGATCAGTCTCTAGTAATTGGGCGCTCAAAGTGCACCAGATTGAAGCATTTTACTTTAAAATGTTAAAAAAAATCTTCCCGGGGGCGCAACCCCCCTAAAGGATTTGAAGTCCAGCCCCCAATTAAAACATATTATAATACTAAATACATTTCAAGCCTTTTTATATAAGCTGTCCACCATGTCAATATGTTTCTCTTTTCATAGTGTATTGGTCTTTTGTAGAGGTTTTTCATTGCCAGCTAAAATCTTGCCTATAGGGCAGCACATTGGTCAGAAGCAGCCCTGGTGTCATCCCCACAGCACCCCCCATTTGAAATATGTTCCCACGGCTATGTCTGTAGCCTGTTATTGTCTCATTACACCGCACTGTGAATGAATCAAAGTAAATATATAAGTGGTCATGAACACATCTGTCCATCAGACAGAGGGCTGCTGTGCCTCCTGTCATCAAAATGACCACTCAGAGGAGAGGAGTTCTCATTTCTCTAACCGCCTGCTGCTTCCCCGCCTCTCTCCTCGGCTCCTCCACTCGCATCTCCTGTGGGCGGGACTAAGTCTTGAGGATAGGAGTCGAGGAGGGGAGTTAGAGAAATGAGAAAGGGCCCAGGACAACATGCTCTGATGATAATATACATAATAATAGTGTCGGAGCCATTTAGGGATGTTGTTGTTATGTTAGTTTATCTTAGTTATATTTATAGTGCAATATCATTTTTGAACACTTGGTGGCGGTATTTAGCTGCACCGGGGAAATGACGAGGACACAGAAAGGAAAGAGTATACCGATTCCACCAGCCCAGCAGATGCTCACCACTACAACGAAACTGTAAAATTAAAACCCTGGCCTTAAAGGCCTGTATAAAATGATCTAACTGCAGTCTTTGGGCTCTCCACTGGGTGGCGCTGCTTCTCATCACTGCATATCATTTAGTCCTGTTAATCTGTCCCAGCATTACAAGTGCTTTCTGTCTTCTGATTATAATTATTGATCATTAAAGCTTTCTTATATATAAGAAAGCTTTAACACTTTAATGATATATAAAGATGTGTGTGTAGAACACACTGCTGGTGGGGGACAGTCTCACCTGGTCCGGGGTCCTCAGCGGGTCAGTGGAGGAGCAGCTGCCGGACTCAGAGCCTCGGTTGCGGGCAGCAGCGCAGCTCTGACCCTCTCTCTCATCCCGACTCACGGATCTTCTCTCTCTCTCTCTCTCTCTCTCTCTCTCTCTCTCTCTCTCTCTCTCTCTCTCTCTCTCTCTCTCTCTCTCTCTCTCTCTCTCTCTCTCTCCTGCTGAGGCGCATGCGCGGATCAGTCTGTGGCAAGCTCCTTCTTATTAATCGATGGGCTGAGGTGATGCTGCCTTCAGGGTCTGAGTAAAGTTAGGGAAAAGTGAGAAACCTGCACTGTGTGATGGGAGCTAGATCTGATCCACAGTGTGTGAGCAGAGCAGTGTGTGAGGATCTGCAGGTACAGTTACCTGAGGGAGAGGTGTCACCTGACACAGAGCTCACAGCCTGACACACACTGTGTGTGTGTGTGTGTGTGTGTGTGTGTGTGTGTGTGTGTGTGTGTGTGTGTGTGTGTGTGTGTGTGTGTGTGTGTGTGTGTGTGTGTGTGTGTGTGTGATTATGAAACACTGTTACAGAGATATGTAAACGCACACACACACACACACACACAAACACAAACACACTGACTGTGCAGCACATGCTGATGAGTGAACTAGTGTGTGTAGATTTGTATATCATGATGTAAGGGATGGCCCAGAATGCATTGGGTTGCAGCCCTCCCATAGACTGATTCCAGACTCAGTGTAAACAGAGCTGTGGGGATGAGATGAGATACTGTCTAACATCACATCTGAGGAGTAGCATCAACTTAAATGAACACATATCAACACGTCAGTCCTCCATGATGTGTCATTACCACTGAAGGAATATCTGCACAATATTTTGGATCCTTTTGCTATAAGACTGTAGAACTTATCAAGGTCTAAGGCATACATATATACAAGTGATATAAAGAATATACATATATAAAGTATAAGCAGAGGTGGGAACTAAGTACATTTACTCAAGTACTCAGTATTTATATGGAGATATAGAATATAAATATATAAAGTATAAATGTTTGAGTGATATTAGTGTGTGTAAGTGATAGCCTATTAGTGTGTAGTGTAATTGATATATATAATGTAAATGTGTGTAAGTGATATATAGAATATTAGTGTGTGTGAGTGATGTAAATGTGTGTAAGTGCGCCTCCCTGTGGTGCTGCTCGTGCTGCACATCAGCTGATGGCAGTGAACACAGATGAGGGCTCGTGACAGGGGCAAGTGATAATGTGAGCATTGAATCTGCACGAGAAGTATGTAATAGATAACAACATTAGATGTTTTCTGGTCTGTGTGTATGATCGATTCGAGCTCCTCCACACTTAGCACTAACGTCCTTATGCCGTCTTCTTCATCCGCAGTGCGCATGCGCTCCTCCTCCCCCCTCCTCGGTGAGCCTCCATCTGACAGCTCCTCTAGACTGTACCGAGCCTCACGAGCGGAGATAACACCAGGGCCGGGCTCTCTGTGAGGGTGTCTGTGAGGGTCTCTGAGTGCGGTTGTTTGCGGGCCTGTGCTGGTCTGCAGCGGGGTCTATCTGCGGGTCTGTGAGGGTTTGTTTGCGGAGTCTAACTGCGGGTCTGCAGCGGGTCTGTTTGCGGGTTCTATCTGCGGGTCTGCACCGGGTCTGTGAGGGTCTGTTTGCGGGTTCTATCTGCGGGTCTGCAGCGGGTCTGTGAGGGTCTGTTTGCTGGTTCTATCTGCGGGTCTGTTTGCGGGTCTATCTGCGGGTCTCCGGGCCGGATAGCTCCTCCATGGCGCGCTGCTGAGCGTCTCCTCACGTCTCGGATCCGGACTCATCGAGGCCCCACCATGTCTGGAAGAGAGAAGGGGGGCCACACCAAGGACAGCGTCAGCCTGCTGCCCTGCTTCTATTTTGTAGAGGTGAGTTCCCCCCCCCATCACATAGAGGATGCACGAGTGTGACTCACGCGGCTTTAATATGTAGGTCACCTGAAGACAGAGCAGGTGGACCCGGACAGGTGATCGTGCACCGGGTCTGAAGGTCTAGATCAGAGAGGATCCTCAGCTGTGGGAAGACAGGACCTGATCTCTGTTCATTATGTTATTATTGTGCATGAGTGTGTGCACGAGCAGCAGAGACACAATGACACATGTGTGTACATATAACATATACACATATTCTGAATACTTGTATCCTCACTCAGTGGATGCTGCAGCTGCAGCATCACCACACAGTGAGCAGAATAACATACCGCTCAGAACACACACACACACACACACACACACACACACACACACACACACACACACACACACACACACACACACACACACACACACACACACACACACACACA
>NC_136911.1:745496-755496 GCF_949606895.1 Notothenia rossii
GTATGAAGTTAGCCTATTTTTGAAATTAGCCTCTGTATGAAGTTAGCCTCTGTCTACAACTGGGAAACAAAAGATTATATCACAATATATCTTTGGGGACGACGCTGAAGTTGGCTTCCGATTCAGAGCATCCGATTCGGCAGTTAAGGGGAAAGTTAAGGGACATTTAATTTACAGCGCTGAGCGAACAATCCTCCGTGTTTGAACCTCTTAAATCGCTGCATAACCGATTTATTTGGACTGGATTATCCCAGAGAGGCTAAAGATTCTTTATAACACAGTTTGAGATTTGTGAAACCTTAATTCTATTTGTGAACATTTAAAAAAAGGGAGATTTCAGTGCTTTTTTCTCATCTAGACCACATTGGACCAGGTCCTGATCTAAAACCCTAAAAATCTAAAAGTGTTTGGTTTTTGTGACCAGTTAGACTCATTAAGGCCATTGTTTCCCTTTATAAGTGCAACTACGGAAGTGGATTGGAGTCTTTCAGAGCCAGTGTAAAGCTTCATTAGTAATCATAGTTTTTCTCTGTCAAAAAAAGTATAAACTTGCTAAACATGCTCATGTCTTTATTATATTTGTGTTGCAAAGGTCATGCCACAGCATAACTTGTTTAAGAATTCAAAATGCAGCCCCCACTTCAATCCAAAAAGCATTCCAAATATATATCATGTGCAGTGCTCATTAGTAGCCGTCATCCCATGCAGTTTAAATATACTGGGACCCCAGCAAGGCAGCGTTACACTGGTGATACACGTGGAAGGATTTCAGGAGCCTTTTGCTTCATTTACATTATTTTAGTGCTTTGAGTACTTTTTAGAAATTCTAATAATGTATTTTTGAAAATGTATGAAACTAAAAAAAGTCTCCATACCTCTTAAATAACTAACTTTCTACGAATAAATTCAAGATGTTTTTAAGATAGATATATACATGTTCTGAAGCGACTGTGGCCTCAGGATGCTACCGACACAACATTCAATAGCTTTAGCCAACGAGCTGCTGGGTCAGGTGAGGCTGCAGCAGCTCTGTGGGTCAGGTGAGGCTGCAGCAGCTCTGTGGGTCAGGTGAGGCTGCAGCAGCTCTGTGGGTCAGGTGAGGCAGCAGCAGCTCTGTGGGTCAGGTGAGGCAGCAGCTCTGTGGGTCAGGTGAGGCTGCAGCAGCTCTGTGGGTCAGGTGAGGCTGCAGCAGCTCTGTGGGTCAGGTGAGGCAGCAGCAGCTCTGTGGGTCAGGTGAGGCTGCAGCAGCTCTGTGGGTCAGGTGAGGCTGCAGCAGCTCTGTGGGTCAGGTGAGGCTGCAGCAGCTCTGTGGGTCAGGTGAGGCTGCAGCAGCTCTGTGGGTCAGGTGAGGCAGCAGCAGCTCTGTGGGTCAGGTGAGGCTGCAGCAGCTCTGTGGGTCAGGTGAGGCTGCAGCAGCTCTGTGGGTCAGGTGAGGCTGCAGCAGCTCTGTGGGTCAGGTGAGGCTGCAGCAGCTCTGTGGGTCAGGTGAGGCTGCAGCAGCTCTGTCCCCTGATGTGAGATATAATCTGTCTATGTGGAGTTCTAAGGCTCTGTGCCTGTTAGCATGTTAGCCTAGCTCCTGCTGGGTGACAGACCGTAGAGTTTGTGATGGACTGTTACTGCTGATAAACTGGCAGAAAGAACATCATTGTGAGGCCTGGTCTCCTGAAAAGCAGGTGCAGCCTACCAACAAGAGCAGGGAGGAGGAGACTCATGTTGGCACAGTCATGCATTACAATCATAAAGCAGAACAACAACAGTTAGCCAAAAGCAAAGCAGCATGAGCAGAACACTGAGAACACGCTGTGGGGTCTCTTAGCAACGCGGTGCAAATTATTTATGACTGGATCATTTATTAATTGCTGATAAAGCATAAACAGTTAGTTGCTTTAACTTTAATAAAATGATCCTGTGAGGATAATAAGTTAATTTGAAGCAGACTGAGTGTCAGGGGGAGAAATAGACCCAAATGCAGGAAAAGGACTAAAAGGTCAGGTAACAAAAAGCGAGCTTTTTAAAAAGCACTGAAATCTCCCTTTTTTAAATGTTCACAAATAGAATTAAGGTTTCACAAATCTCAAACTGTGTTATAAAGAATCTTTAGCCTCTCTGGGATAATCCAGTCCAAATAAATCGGCTATGCAGCGATTTAAGAGGTTCAAACACGGAGGATTGTTCGCTCAGCGCTGTAAATGAAATGTCCCTTAACTTTCCCCTTAACTGCCGAATCGGATGCTCTGAATCAGAAGCCAACTTCAGCGTCGTTCTTTGGGGAGGGACACAGCCATTAGCCCAGATAAAGCACAAAGCGTGTGTTTCATCTGCAGAAAGTGTGTTCAACTTCTCTGCATATGTCTGTGAGAGGGTCTCTGTTCAGATACAGTTTGTGATGAAGATGAGCAATGATGCTCTGACAGCTGTGGCTCTGCTCTATGTAATACACTGCAGGGTCTTGTTAACTATGTTCGTTATTCTCGCGTCCAGGAGAGAAGCTTTAAAAAGAGACTAATTGAGTCTCTGAGAAGGTTCAAATGGGTACTTTCATTTAAAAAGGAGAGGTAATGTTACAAGCAGAATATTTTCAGTGAGAACAACAGCTGTGTTCTCGGGCTCTCAAGAGCGAAGGAAAGAGAGCGAGAACCACTTTTCCAGCTGTTATATATCCTCTGTTGGCTCCTCCCTGTGGGCCGGCTGGCGCTGCTGGGGGCCGGTGTAGGTACCATCTGCTCGGGGTACCATATCTGCTCGGGGTCATATCCGTCATATTGTACGGCAACTCAAGAGGGCCATCATACACGGTCAAATTCCAAACATTTAAACATAGCCTACACTTCATTCTTTACTTTGTCCGTTATTATATGTAGAAGATATTACTTTTTTCTCCATCATGTTGTTTCCATAGCAACAACTTCAAACAGGAAGTTAACCTAAATTACATTTAAGACACTGCAACGTAGAAGACATTACTTTTTTCCCCCATCATGTTGTTTCCATAGCAACAACTTCAAACAGGAAGTTAACCTAAATTACATTTAAGACAATGCAGCGAAAGTAACAAAAAAAATGTAAATTCCGTTTCACAGAACACAAATTGGGTTATTTACATAATTATGTTTACACTGTCGGTTGTTATATTTTAACATTCAAACATAAAAAACAACAACTAACCGCTAGCCGCAAAGCTAGCATCACTGCCACTGCTCCGTTTTCGGAGACTTTGCACACGTTTTTCACAAACATGTGCACACGCTAGGAGTATGGGAGTACTTCCATTCGCTTCGTCTTGATCTGTAGATGTGATTTGATGTGTCGTGTGTCTCCCAACTCCTCTCCAAAGTTCAGATATTTGAAAAAATACTCAAGGGAGTTTCCTGAATTTTCATGCCCAAAACCAAGCACTAGGCCCTGGGTAAATGAAGAGGCTGATCTCGGGCACTTTTGTCCACAGTTTGTATCTTGTTGGTCGAATGCACTTATTGTAAGTCGCTTTGGATAAAAGCGCCAGCTAAATGCAATGTAATGTAATGATCAGAAAACCCCGCTATACTCTAGACAGCGCCCCCGAGCACCCCTGGGTAAATTACCGTACAGCCAATCACAACGCGTGACGTCATTGGTAAGCGACGGATATGACCCCGAGCAGATATGGTACCTACACCGGCCCTCCACGTCTTTAATGTCCGTTGTTGCGTTAAACAGAGGATTTCGACCTTTTACATTCATTGCTTACTTCCACATGCCTTTTCTCTTTTCTCTTTCATAACTTTATATGTAACACATGTTAACGGCGTCAATAGCCACTTTAATGATACTAATGGACGGTAGTCCCGGATGTCGTCATGAAGGATTTTCAGAATAAAAGCTTTGTATTGAGAACTTCCGGTTTTTTCCAGAATAAAATAGCATTTAAACTGACGGTATGTTCTAACTAAATTATGCCATAAAACATTGATTTTAATTTCTAACAGTCTGCACTTCTGTTATAGACAGTTACATTCAAATATATGTCTTTAAAAGATAGAAGAAGCAGAACAGCTGAGAGGCTCTGTGGAAGAAGCAGAACAGCTGAGAGGCTCTGTGGAAGAAGCAGAACAGCTGAGAGGCTCTCTGGAAGAAGCAGAACAGCAGAGAGGCTCTGTGGAAGAAGCAGAACAGCTGAGAGGCTCTGTGGAAGAAGCAGGACAGCAGAGAGGCTCTGTGGAAGAAGCAGAACAGCAGAGAGGCTCTGTGGAAGAAGCAGGACAGCTGAGAGGCTCTGTGGAAGAAGCAGGACAGCAGAGAGGCTCTGTGGAAGAAGCAGAACAGCTGAGAGGCTCTGTGGAAGAAGCAGAACATCAGAGAGGCTCTGTGGAAGAAGCAGGACAGCTGAGAGGCTCTGTGGAAGAAGCAGAACATCAGAGAGGCTCTGTGGAAGAAGCAGGACAGCAGAGAGGCTCTGTGGAAGAAGCAGGACAGCAGAGAGGCTCTGTGGAAGAAGCAGGACAGCAGAGAGGCTCTGTGGAAGAAGCAGGACAGCAGAGAGGCTCTGTGGAAGAAGCAGGACAGCAGAGAGGCTCTCTGGACGAAGCAGAACAGCAGAGAGGCTCTGTGGAAGAAGCAGAACAGCTGAGAGGCTCTGTGGAAGAAGCAGAACATCAGAGAGGCTTTGTGGAAGAAGCAGGACAGCAGAGAGGCTCTGTGGAAGAAGCAGGACAGCAGAGAGGCTCTGTGGAAGAAGCAGAACAGCTGAGAGGCTCTGTGGAAGAAGCAGAACAGCTGAGAGGCTCTGTGGAAGAAGCAGAGAGGCTCTGTGGAAGAAGCAGAACAGCTGAGAGGCTCTCTGGACGAAGCAGAACAGCAGAGAGGCTCTGTGGAAGAAGCAGAACAGCTGAGAGGCTCTGTGGAAGAAGCAGAACAGCTGAGAGGCTCTGTGGACGAAGCAGGACTCTGACTGCAGTCAGATCAGTTGGAACTTACCAGCTGTGTAATGTAAGAACCTTTTTTAGCTTCAGTCTGCTTTCCTTCCATTTTCCTTTGTTCCATCCTAAGCCTCTCACAGAGTTCACTGCAGACACTCTTTTTCTGAGAGACCTGTACTGTTACCAGTCGGGCCCCCACCATAACCACTGCCAGCCAAATCATTATCCATGCCTCAATGACCCTCTGCAGGCTCTGAGGCCCGACTGGAGGGACTGTTGACTAGCCAAACACCGTGTAAACAACTTGAGAAGAAAGTGTGGCTGTTAAAACATGCAGAGAGTTTCCAGAGGGGTTCTCATGTAGTTCGTATGAGTGACTTCCTGTCACCTGCTGGAAACAGGAAGGAGATCAGACCTCAGTGAGAGTGTGAGCAGCGAATAGATGTAGGGTTGACCGGACTGTGTGCTGAGTCGGCATACTTCTGTTAGAAACTGTGTTCAGTTTAGCCACTGTCACACATGCATGAACTTCACAAATGGATCACTGCTGCTGAGCACCTGAACTGATGAGTGTCGCTACAAGCTACAAGCTAGCATATATGTTACTGTTCAGACTGCTACATTTCCCCCACAGTTATACTGAAGTCTACCCTGCAACAATATAGTGGTACTCGCTGTACCCGGGGGTCAGGATCAGGGTATTAAGCTGCATCATAACTCCCATGATGCTCTAGGTCACATTCAGCTCCCACAATGCACCTCCTGCTCCTGACAGGACTGGTTACCCTCTTGTTTTACATTTCTTTGTGACGCTATTTATAAGAACATTTATAAGTTATACTTTTATAAAGTGTTGCGGACATGACCCCAGCGTCGCCAGTGCAAAGGACGCCTATGCTCTGATTGGACGGCAGTGTGACAGGTCAGCATCACTGCAGTCTTCCAGCATGTCCGGAGATTTAAATAACCACAGCCTGCTGACCAGCTCACCACTGGCTGCGTCCACAGCTGAAGCACCAGCTCTATATTTCATGGTTGGGATTGAACTGCTGAGTCTTTAATGAAGACTGAACGTAATAAACTCTGTAGCTCTGTGAACGATTGAGGAGGATTCAAACTGCACTTTATGTTTATAAGATTCATTCCATCAGCAGCGTCTCCTCCCCCTTCAGGTCATGAAACATTTCTCATTATTAAATCAAATTAGCATGACATTGAAGCGTTGAAGCGGAGCGTGATGTGTTTCTGTTTTATTGCTTTGAGAGTGTCGTGCCTCTCCTCAGATGTTCATCAGATCTCTCTGTTCCTCCATAGCTTCCCATCCTGGTGTCCTCCGTGGTCAGTCTCTACTTCCTGGAGTGGACGGATGTGTTCAAGCCGGTGAAGTCTGGCTTCAACTGCCACGACCGCAGCCTGAGCCTCCCTTACATCGACCCCAACCACGAGGTCATCCCCTTCCTGATGCTGCTCAGCCTGGCCTTCGCCGGGCCGGCCATCACGGTGAGGATCCATCCAGAGGATTTAAATATCCTCCATCTTAATCATCTTTAACCTCAATATGTTGTGTGTTGACAGATAATGATCGGGGAGGCCATTGTTTTCTGCTGTACGTCTCGGAGGAAGAGTGGCGGGGGGACCGAGGCGAACATCAACGCTGCTGGCTGCAACTTCAACTCCTTCATACGCAGAGCTGTGCGCTTCGTTGGTACACACTCTTTCATTTCTACACACTGAGAGCATCTGACGGATCATTTAAAAAACATATGGCAAAGTAAATCTCTTCCATGGAACAAAAACCAACATTAACCAAACTGATGCTATGAGGAAGTGTGTGTGTGTGTGTGTGTGTGTGTGTGTGTGTGTGTGTGTGTGTGTGTGTGTGTGTGTGTGTGTGTGTGTGTGTGTGTGTGTGTGTGTGTGTGTGTGTGTGTGTGTGTGTGTGTGTGTACCTTTGTGTACCTGTAGCTTGTTCCTTCACATCCCGTCTTCTTTCCTCAGGCGTTCATGCTTTCGGTCTCTGTGCCACGGCCCTCATCACCGACATCCTCCAGCTGATGACCGGCTACCCGGCGCCCTACTTCCTCACGGTGTGTAAACCCAACTACACCAACGTCAGCTGTGAGCAGAATCCTTATGTCATGGACGACATCTGCTCCGGGGGCGACCCTGCAGCCATCACCCAGGGCAGGTCAGGCTCTTTGCATGTGTTTACCCTTCAAGTGCACTCTGGGTAATCCCCAATCTGATGGATAGGAAACAAAAAGGAAGATATGCTGAATAAAGTGAATAAAAGAAGAGCCAGTTATCACCAGGTTAGCAGTGAGTAGGCTTTGTGCTGTAGATCAGACTCTGTCTGTGGTACTGTCAGTACATGACGAGGTGGAGACACTGCTGAAGCATGACAGAACACAGCCGTATCAAACAGTGACAGTCTGTTTATTACACAGCGTGTCAGGGAATCTCTGGGAGTGCTCTGACCAATCAGCTGATGTTCTCACCCAGGGGGGGCGGGGACAAGGATGTAGGCAGAGCATCCCTAAAATGTATTTTAAGACAGGTTACTAAATAATTGCCATTGCTAAAGACGTTTGTGTGGTAAAATACCTGCTTTGGTTCTTCTTGGAAATAACTTTCATATATTTACTTCTTGGTTCCAACATAGATAGTGACACACACACACACACACACACACACACACACACACACACACACACACACACACACACACACACACACACACACACACACACACACACACACACACACACACACACACACACACACACACACACACACACACACACACACACACACAACTGCATGAATGCTCTAACTCATTGGAGTCATGAGCAGAGAGGAGGCTGCTCTGAGGAGTCGTCAGAAGTAGGTCATTGTGTTGGAGCGGAGAAACTGGGCCACAGGTTCACTTCATTATGGAGCACAGCTAAGCTGCCACTGCCACACTGCAGCATAGCACTGCAGTTCACACTTCGGCTAGAGGCATGCTATAGAGGTACACTAACATGCTATAGAGATACACTAACATGTTATAGAGATACACTAACATGTTGTAGAGGTACACTAACATGTTATAGAGATACACTAACATGCTATAGAGGTACACTAACATGTGATATAGATACATTAACATGCAATAGAGATACACTAACATGTTATAGAGATACACTAACATGCTATAGAGATACACTAACATGCTATAGAGGTACACTAACATGTGATATAGATACATTAACATGCAATAGAGATACACTAACATGTTATAGAGATACACTAACATGTTATAGAGATACACTAACATGCTATAGAGATACACTAACATGTTATAGAGATACACTAACATGCTATAGAGGTACACTAACATGTGATATAGATACATTAACATGCAATAGAGATACACTAACATGTTATAGAGATACACTAACATGTTATAGAGATACACTAACATGCTATAGAGATACACTAACATGTTATAGAGATACACTAACATGTTATATAGATACACTAACATGTTATAGAGATACACTAACATGCTATAGAGATACACTAACATGTGATATAGATACACTAACATGTTATAGAGATACACTAACATGTTATAGAGATACACTAACATGCTATAGAGATACACTAACATGTGATATAGATACATTAACATGTTATAGAGATACACTAACATGTTATAGAGATACACTAACATGTTATAGAGATACACTAACATGTTATAGAGATACACTAACATGTTATAGAGATACACTAACATGTTATAGAGATACACTAACATGTTATAGAGATACACTAACATGCTATAGAGATACACTAACATGCTATAGAGATACACTAACATGTTATAGAGATACACTAACATGCTATAGAGATACACTAACATGTGATATAGATACACTAACATGTTATAGAGATACACTAACATGTTATAGAGATACACTAACATGCTATAGAGATACACTAACATGTGATATAGATACATTAACATGCTATAGAGATACACTAACATGTTATAGAGATACACTAACATGTTATAGAGATACACTAACATGCTATAGAGATACACTAACATGTGATATAGATACATTAACATGTTATATAGATACACTAACATGTTATAGAGATACACTAACATGTTATAGAGATACACTAACATGTTATAGAGATACACTAACATGTGATATAGATACACTAACATGTTATAGAGATACATTCACATGTTATAGAGATACACTAACATGATGCACTAACATGTTATAGAGATACACTAACATGTTATAGAGATACATTAACATGTTATAGAGATACACTAACATGCTATAGAGATACACTAACATGTGATATAGATACATTAACATGTGATAGAGATACACTAACATGTTATAGAGATACACTAACATGTTATAGAGATACACTAACATGTTATAGAGATACACTAACATGTTATAGAGATACACTAACATGTTATAGAGATACACTAACATGTGATATAGATACACTAACATGTTATAGAGATACATTCACATGTTATAGAGATACACTAACATGATGCACTAACATGTTATAGAGATACACTAACATGTTATAGAGATACATTAACATGTTATAGAGATACACTAACATGCTATAGAGATACACTAACATGTGATATAGATACATTAACATGTGATAGAGATACACTAACATGTTATAGAGATACACTAACATGTTATAGAGATACATTCACATGTTATAGAGATACACTAACATGATGCACTAACATGTTATAGAGATACACTAACATGTGATATAGATACACTAACATGTTATAGAGATACATTCACATGTTATAGAGATACACTAACATGATGCACTAACATGTTATAGAGATACACTAACATGTTATATAGATACACTAACATGTTATAGAGATACATTAACATGTTATAGAGATACACTAACATGTTATAGAGATACACTAACATGATGCACTAACATGTTATAGAGATACATTAACATGTTATAGAGATACACTAACATGATGCACTAACATGTTATAGAGATACATTAACATGTTATAGAGATACACTAACATGATG
>NC_136911.1:760496-764921 GCF_949606895.1 Notothenia rossii
GGAGGTCCAGGGCCATGTGGACCAGGAGGAGGATCAGGAGGAGGTGGTGGGAGCCTGAGGCAGTCCTTTGAGCTCAACGATCTGAACAGAGACTCAGAAAGCTCAGACTCCATACTTGAAGGGTCCATCGACAGAAAGCAGGCCAATCACATCGTAACTACAACTGCCACCAACAGCACCCCCACCATAGTCACTGTTCACACGCAGAACCCGAGCCAGTCAGAGCACCGGCTCCACCCTCAGGGCATGTCCACCATCAGGGTCACTCCGGGGGATGGATCTGGAGGAGGTGGAGAGAGCGCTTCAGAAACCCTTTCTGTCGCCTCCAGCCGGGAGTCCACCCTGCGGAGGAAAGGCAATAATGTCATCCTGATTCCAGAGAGAGCCAACAGCCCGGACAACGCCCGGAACGTTTTCTACAAGGGAACGTCCACGACTCCTGTTTTCAAGGAATAACGCGTCAGAGGAGAAGTAGCTACTAATGCAAGGCGGCCTGCCGTTGTAAATGTCATAATAACTGCAGAAGAATAGGTTTCATTCAGCATGAGATTTTGTACATGTTTACACTGAATCACAACCTTTAAGTGTTGTAGAAATAATCACTGTGTACTTTGTAGTCACTCCTAAGGAAACCTAGTGTAATGTCGATGCTGTGCCAGTGCTTTTGGGACAAGAAAACCTTTTTTAAACAATTACGTATGTTTTGGATATACATTTTCTGAAAAAAGGAAATGAGCACACTGCTGTTGAAACTGTAGCAAACGGCAGCACTAATTGTACCATAGCTATAGAACCAGTGTACTTCCCTGCACTGTAAATACTGTGGAAAGGGTGCTACACCACAAAATACAATTTACTATACAACTTATTGTGTAATTTGAATAGAGAAAAGATGAATTATTTTAGAGTGAGCAACAATGACATTAGGACGTCACAAATATATGTTTTGTACTTCGTGTTTCTCCTGTACAAATACTACATAATCAACAAATACTGTTTCTGAACCATAAGTGTGCTTAGCATTCCTTCTGTAGCTATGGAGTCTAATATGCTGTGACTTGCACTGACCTATGCGTTTACTGTACCTTGTATAGTGTAAACCCTGACCTTATCTCTACTAACGTGTTGATGTTCATACCTACAGCACAAAAAGCAGCAAACTGGAAGATTGTGTTAAACAGAGCGGAGGAGAATTAGCACATTTCCAAACTTAATGCAATACTTGACCTCAAGGCACCCAGCTGAGTCTGGCAGTTTGAGTCTGCTTAAAGTGTCTTTCATATGTTCTCAAATACACTTCCTTCTGTCAAACCAACAACCAAAACGCCAACCTTAACAGTAACAAAGTGGGAGGGGGGTGGGGGTCATGTCCGGGGTCTGAGGATTAAAACAGGGTGGGGGTCATGTCCGGGGTCTGAGGATTAAAACAGGTGACTGACTGGAACCTTTTTAAGACTTCATCCACACTAATCGATTTTCACTGAACGCACAGCAGCTGTAGCTGTCAGAAGTGATGCCTGTCCGTACTACCATTATGAACAAACTAAGGTTAACCTACATTAGTGGTCATTAGCGGTCAAGGTAGAAATACGAGTTGTTTCTTCTAGTTTCATTATAAGTTCTCACATCGTAACTCCCCTGGGTGACTGGATGGAGATTTACGATGCGTTTTTTAACAGTTTTAAAAATAAAATGGCGTCAGCAGTGTCTTCTTACATTCCCAGTTAAAACCACAGTAGTGAGTCATAAACATAGCAGAATATATGGTTTTAAAGGAAACATGGGTGGGATGGAGCTGAAGGCTTTGAGGGCAGGGAACAAATGTCAAACCAACCCGAACACAAAGACAAGTTGTCAGAAACAACATCATTACTTTAGCTCATGGCGATCACAAACACTGTTCAACTGGTCCCAGTTTACGGGAGGACGGGGGAGGACGGGGAGCAATGCCAAGTAGGGTTACCACTTCTCATTTCCTGTTCATGTTGATTTACTAGCTGTTTTTAGAGAAGTCTTTCTGATGAGATGACCCATCAGGGACCTACGACAGTACTAGATGCACAGAGCCAGACTGATGTGGGGTTCTGGCTTTGGTTGCGATTGGTTTTGGTTCTGACAGCAAACCCTCTGTAAGCACTGTGCTCAGAGCTAAAGTAACTACATGTAGCATTTCCAACAGGAATATCTGATATTGTTGTTGAATGGTAATACCTCAGTATAATTTCAGTCATCAAATGAAACCTTTGGGTCTTAGTTTTAGCGCTCCTTCACGATATGCCGTTTGCACGCGATGAACAGCACCTCCTTCCAGTTTCGGGCTGTGAACTCATTTTCTTTGTGCCATAAACCAACCAGCAGATTTTATACCAAATCCAACTCAGTGTATGACGTGTACAGTAGAGGCTGCCAGCTCTTTGATAAACCCTTCAATATCTTTTCTTTTTTTTGCGCCAGTAAAAATACGACCTGTTGTTTACAGTGGTTTACATATTTATTAGTTTGTCAGTGGTTTAATTAGCACCCACTGGACGTAAATTACATTTTATACAAACAAAGACCAGGCAGAGTGAATATGAGCACGTTTGCCAAAGCTAGAATTTTTCATCCAAAATAAAATAAATCATGGGACGTCATTTTCAGTATTTGTACAGCATTCCTCCATCATTATGTACATGATTGATTCTATAGCCCAATAAGATTTGCATGGTCACTTTTCTATAGTATACCACAATATTTTTATCATAAATGTGCAAAAATTTCGAAATGATTGAATTTACAGTTGTGTTTAGAAATGTTCTTTATTTCTGTGTTTCAAAGTAAGAGTTATATGACAATCTTTTTAAAGTACTGCGGCCTCTCCAGGCTTCTTTTCTTTTCTTTAATGGAGTAATCATGTGCAGACTTTATGACTCAAAATGTTGAAAAGGATACCCGAGAAAATATTGGGGGTAGTAAAACGTGTCCAACACAATCCAATGACGGTTGCACGTTAGCACGTTAGCACGTTAGCATGAGCTAACTAGCATTTTGTCAGTCTTTTACCTTCAGACATTAAGATAAACATCACCAGAAAGATCCTTCTTTGTTCTCTTGTGCTTTTTACAAGCTGTACCAACACAAATCAATAATTGGACTACTATATTGTTAGCTTTTTGGCACTGCTATCAAAACGTTATAAAACCCATATACCTGAGAGTTAGACAGAAAATAAAACTCAGTACAGCAACATTTTCAAAGTCCCAAAGAGGATGTCTTATGATGAGCAATACTTAACAGCTACCCTCTGAAACAATACAGCACGCATTTATTCAAGAATAATCTAAATCTTTACGGTACAAGACCGCCACTTTGAGTCTTTATGTGCAGCAGATGGTACTGTGTCTGTGAGCCAGCCTGTAACGGACTTCTCTATGAGGCGCATCTGATACGATGTGCACAGTACAGGTCAAAGCCTTATACTGCACCTCGGATGCCACAGAGAAACATCAAGAAACCCACCAGAATAACATCTTATACAAAGTATGGATTGGATATGAAAAGAGCAGATATGACGTGAACAAGTATTGTTTAAGAGAACTGCCTGATTTGAAATCAAAGAGTGATGAACACGTGGGTAGAAATGTAGATGAATATGTAGAGCTGTGGATGGATGCTCTCTGCATGTGTAGCCTCTTGTGTTGTCCCTGGATCAATCATTAAAGTTTTCTGATACTGTGATCAGCTGTTTGATTTCTATGCGGCACTTGCCATCATCTGAGTTAAAGCATTTAAAAGCTCAATGGTCACGTTTTTGTAAAACAAAACGTGACCATGTGTAACTTAAAGCTCACTGAGCATTCAGAGCACGTTGAGGGTAGATGTCAAACATTGTGTTGTCCAAAGGATTTGAATAAATGTTTGCTATTGAAACCAATCCATGTTTGTCTCTTCAGGTCCTTCATCCAAAATCTAAAGTTAGCTTGGTCTCCTCTACCCTAAGATGTCTGTAACTGTGTCTCTTTGAAGCATATTTCCATTAAGTTTAACAAGGCAATGTTAGTTAAAGTTGCAGATTCATCTTCGCTGATCTTCCTGAGTTTATTTGAGTGGATTTATTATCCAGCTTAAAGTGGACCTATCATGCTATATGTTAATAATATAGTGAAGGACCATACCTATATAAGGCATATTAATACTTTTTATTTTTCAAAATACCAAACAGATCATACATTTCAGCCATTCCTCATTTCGCTCTTAACAGTCTTTGCACGGGCTGATTCTGTGAGAACAGCACCATCTACAGGCCTGGCATATGTACTACAGCGTCTCCAGCGCTTTCTAACGGCAATGTCCGTGGCTGTCTCCTCCTGATTGGTGGAGTTGGCCCGATAGCCGTAGCGCCACTTCTGGGACGTCATAGAAGTGTTCAAATCTGGATCAGTCTGT
>NC_136911.1:765121-805121 GCF_949606895.1 Notothenia rossii
GATGCGGGCGCCAGAGTTCTGAACCAGTTGAAGTTATGTGTCACAGTATCACCTCAAAATACAAGATACCAAACATTTTCAACCGTGACAATAAATAGTCCTACAAATATTTTTATTTTATTTCCTTCTTATTTTTGTCTAAGCTCAAGGGAGCCAGAGCAGAGGGCTTGGAGAACCCTGACCTAAAACAGTGACATACCACATTTAATTAAAGTCAACGCTTCAGTTTCTTCAGTGTACAGATAAACTTGCCTATAAACTACATTTAAGCTTAAAAAGCTCCATCAGAGAAGTAGGAGTTAATGCTTTCCATTGATGCTCCTTAGAAAGAAACGTCAAGCTGCCATGCTGGCGTTTTGCCTTCGATGCATTCAGACAGAAAGGAGGTCTGATGATCTGAATCCTGCAGAAAGAGGCGTTTGTTTCACTTTCAATAAACTGGCATGGCAGCGGTTCAAATCCCCGTTCTCTGAAAGGGTGACGCTTTCCTTTTTCCTTTGCACCAAATGCACACAGAAAGAAAGTTTCAACAGTTTTATGTACAAAAAAATCCACGTTAAAGTCAATAAAACACATAAAAACAAAGAAAGATAATCGTAAATAAGTCAGGATTATCCCAGTGATATCTCTAAGACTACAAGTAAGAAATATTCGATGGCCATTGCGTCTACATTTAATAGAAACACACAAAAGACCAAACTCGAGACCACAAATCCAATGTTGTGATGAAGTCCACTTCTTCTGTACCGTCTACTATGAAGAAGTACTTTTACTCTCCTACCAAATATAAATATGTCATGTCGGAGGTCATGTGACATGTGACAGATGAGAGTCTAACGTGTCCATTAACCCTCCATAATGAGCTGTGTTTCTGCTCTCATTTCTTTCCTTCTTTACTCAGAAAATAACTGGTTTATTCTAAAAATACTTAGTTACTTGATTCCCACTTATTCCTAATAGTCGTACACCCTTTCATATGCTTTAAATAAGTCTTTAAGGTGCGGGGTGAGTCCTAAAACCCCGAAATGAGACAGCTTTCCAGTCCAGAATTCCCATTGCTCACCTCGTTAGCAGGTGGAGAAATACTCATTGCGTCTACATTTAATAGAAACACATAAAAGACCAAACTCGAGACCACAAATCCAATGTTGTGATGAAGTCCACTTCTTCTGTACCGTCTACTATTAAGAAGTACTTTTACTCTCATACAAAATATAAATATGTCATGTTTCAGAGTTCAGAAGCGGAAAAGAACGAGAGCATTCGTACAAATTCAAAGTATAACATTCTTAGGAGTCTTAACATAACTTGCTTTCAGCTGAGGAAACACTGGCTCTAGCTTACGGTCATTCTCTCAATGAATGGATTAACGTTAAAGTCTATAAAGTGTCAACAACCAGCAACAAAATCCAACGTAAAGTCTCTAAATGTCTTGTTGTGTCGGTTCAACATGTTGTTCTTCAGATCTCATTATTTGAGGGACTTACAAATACTATCAACTAGGATTTAAAATGATTTCTGCTTTTAAAAGTCTGAAAGCAGCTCACACTTTGCTAACTGTCCAGGTGAGTTGTGGAGCTCCAGGGAAATGTGTAGTTTTAATGAAGGTAGAGTTTCGTATCCGCTTTGTTTTCATTTTGAAACCCTAAAGAACGAGGGTATTTGTACAATATCCATTATTTCTGCATTTAAAAGTATTCCTTGTGTTACTAAGATGATATAAGAGTTCATCATGGCTTCATAATCCTGTTACTTTAAGATTATAACACATTATTAGCAACCTGCTACTTTAAATATAATTCAATACATATTAATAAATGAGTTTCTTGTTACTTACGTCATTGTGCAACCTTTTCTTCAGCTGCGTGGTAAAGAATACAAACCCATTATCTACTAAGTGTTTTCTGTAAAGCTTTATGATACACTGATTTTAATAAGTTTTAAAAGCATAGGTGAAAAGGCCCTTGTGAGACGGGTGTTATTAGTATGTGTTAATAAGACTTTATAAGAAATCATAGCGGCCTCATAATCCATTATTTCTGCATTTAAAAGTCTGACAGCAACTCACACTTTGCTATTCAGTTGAGTCGTGGAGCTCCAGGGAAATGTGTAGTTTTGATGAAGGAAGTGTCGTATCCCCTTTGTTTCATGTTCAAACCGTATTCAATCGAGAGGCGAAGTCCCTCCCTTTCCTCCATGGGACCTTATTTCGGGAAAAGTCTGTATTGAAGTCAATGGAGAGAGAAAGATTATCTTTCGATCCCGTTTGAATTGTGCCACGAATTACACATATGATGTTTGTCAATTTAAAAGATAATTTTGCAAGTCAGAAAAATTTAAATGTGTCGTAAAACTGGGAAGCAACAATTTGTTTTTTTGTGTGAAACCGCTCAATGAACTACATCTCCCATCTCACCCCACACACCCAGACGGCCGTCACGTTGGCACATCTCACTTCTTTCTTTCAGAACGAGGCGGAAAGTATTAAAAGAGGTGAAAATCACTCCAGGTCTGGGCATGTTGAGAGCTGTGCATACACACAAGGGGAGTTAGTCGGTTCATTAGAGCCAGCATGCGGGACCGGGACTCTGGGATTTGTAGTCTTTCTAGTTGCATGTTTTTCACAGTGTTATATTTCAACAGTTTTACGACAAACTGTGACTTTTTTGACATGGAAATTATTTTTTAAATTGACAAACATTATATGTGTAATTCGTGGCACAATTGAAACGGGATCGAAGGATAATCTTTCTCTCTCCAATGACTTCAATACATCATTTTTCAGAAATAAAGTCCCATTGATCAGAAGTAGATGGGCGGGACTTCGCCTCTCTATTGTGGTTTGCAGGTAAAATAAATAAATGCATAATTAATAAGAGCTTCACAGAGCGGTGGATTTACAGAACAAAAAGTCACAAATGAATGATTAAAAGAGTCAGATAAGTTGTGTTCTTTTTGTTGCAAGTATATGACTCTAAAAGACAGGAAAACCATCCAAGAAGGACAACACCTATATATTTGAGTTGTGTAGTTTGATCCCCTGTTTTCACTCTTAAACCCTATGAAGTTGCCAGTCCTCCTGCAGATCAGTGAGGGTCTCTGATGGGAGAGAGAAATGCTTTGCTCGGCTGCACAGACATTATCATTCAGATCCATCTCACTGCTCCATGTCCAATTCCAGTCCGAAGATGCTCCTCAGATGCAGGAGCCATCGAGCCGTGAGGGGGGGAATACAACGGGCAGATTTCCAGTTTAACGGACACGATGCGGAGCGTCTTCTGTTCGTTTACATCCTGCAGGAGTGAGGATATTCATCAGATCAATCACTTCCTCCACTGTTTGTGTTCAGCCTCAGAGGACAGGAGAAACATCTACGAAGAAGATCACTGACATCACGCCTCGAGTGCTGCACAGCTGCTTATAGTTTAGCACGAGTTTAAATCATAGACTGTAGATATAAAGGTTAGAATACGGTATTTGTGAAGATAAACATGAGTTTTATAAATTCAAAAAGTCAACATTTATTTAAAAATAGCTCAAAGCTTGTTTTATTCAACCAGACATTCTGTTTTCGGAGATTCCTCAAAGCATTGCTTAGTTCGTCTCAATTCTTCCTTAAAAACCAATAAACAAATATCATCGGAGACGGACGATGAACTCCAAGTCGTTCTTTTCCACCTTTGGTTTGTTGGTGAGCTTTTTGTCTTATTGTGGAAACGGCATGGATGCTATAAAGGAAGTTGTGTTTTCCTATAACGCTCCGATTATTACAAGTATTTACGTCACAACGAAGAGCAAAAGAAACGGATCAGCTGATCAACTTTTTCGCCTATTTCCCGAGTTGTTCTGATTATAGGATTAAATCCAGAACAAATTCTATCTTGCTATTTTAAGAAAAGTGAAATGTATTTGTGTATTTTCTCCGTGATTCGGATGCTTTCCAGATCGTTAAGAGTTCTTCCTTTTGCGATGCTCCACTCTTCCTCCAAGTTTTATGGAAATGAGGTAGTAACTGTAACCCGTCTGAACACAGAACTTCCTGTGCCGGTAACCCTCCCTCTCCGTCTCAGAAGGAGCCTCTTCATCTTCAGTATTTAAACAGTCTTAGTGTGGTGGGAATTCCTCACTTAATCACCTTCTGGTAAGACAGGAACGAATACACAAGCTGAAACCAAAGTTGAGTTGTTTAATAAAGAGTTATAGCCTTTAACAGAATCTATTTCCAGCTGGAAGGACAGGCACTGATGCAGCTCAAGAGTCTCACCAAGTGACCCAGACGAGCTCTGACTGTGTGCAGGGAAGAGAGCAGCAGGTGGGAAGGGGAACAGCCCATGCTACCTGACAGCATATTGACGATTGGTGGCTACCCAGAGGTTACACACGGTCCCAGTGGAACCTTCTGTCTGTTGGATGCTGACACAATGAAGCCAGTCTGTGTTTGAAGGTGGGAAGAAGCTTGGGAGTGATGAAGCTTACATCAAACTGAAACTGGGAAAAACCCAGAGAGGGAAGTTTAAACTTGAATGAGACTTAATGATACATTTACTACAAACTAGCTTTTGTCCACTTGAAGAACACACCATGTTCTTCGTTGTTAATTCAAACCAGAGCCGGTGCAGATAAAGTCCTGAAGTCCACTCCCAAGATAGAGACATTAACATTCCCCGCTGCAGAGGGTCTGTTTCCTGTGGACCTTCCCAGAGGCTGGGATGAGTCCTGGAGGCGTCGTCAGGACCTGAAGACGGATCACAAAGAGGCTTTTCTCCCCTCGGATGTTCCCCCGTGAGACTCACTCTGCTTGTCAGGACTTTTGGGCGGAAGCTCGTTTTCTACTTGCCAGGAATTTTCTATGTGTCTGTGTTTGTGTAGGAGTGTGTGAGGCCGGCAGATTTATCCCTGTGAGGTTGACATCCGGATTAAAATCAGTTCCTCTGTGCAGGAAGTTATGGTAAAGACTCCATGTCCTCCCCAAAGTGTAAGGAAAGACAAACAGGGATGTATTTGTTCTGCGGCTGCATCAAGGAGTCCTGCAGGTCCTTTAAAAGGTCCTAAAAGGCCTAATAAATCAGGCCTTAATTGGTATTTAAACACCTTGAATCCATTGTGTATGCAGCAAAGGCTTACAATTACTATCAATTCAGATTTAAAATGTTATTTAAACACCTTAAGTCCATCTTTCAAGAGCCTGGTCTAGAGTCTACCAATCATTCATTGCATACTAGACTCTAGAATGTATGTCCTAAAAGGTTTCATTTAAGTTAAATATAACTGAAGAAACCCTGACTGCAACTAATGATCATTATCTCAATTAATGGATTCATAGTAAGGTCTAGAAAATGTCCAGTTTCTCAAAATCCAACGTAAAGTCTTTAAATGTCTTGTTCTGTCGGTTCAATATGTGATTAAACAGAGAAGAAGCACTTCTATGTATTTGAGAGGCTTAACATTGCTATCAATTAGGATTTAAAATGACTTACCTGTCGACCAATTAATCAATCAGTCGTCTAATCGCTGCAGCTCTATTGTTCAATGTTCACTTCCTCCTCTACTTCCTCTCTCTTTGTTTTTTAATGCCTGCTTTATTTGCTTCCCATCCTGACACACCCACACACACACTCACTCACTCACTCACTCACTCACTCACTCACTCACTCACTCACTCTAACACACACACACACACACACACACACACACACACACACACACACACACACACACACACACACACACACACACACACACACTCTCTCTCTCTCTCTCTAACACACACACACACAGACACACACACACACACACACACACACACACACACACACACACACACACACACACACACACACACACACACACACACACACTCTCTCTCTCTCTAACACACACACACACACACACACACACACACACACACACACACACACACACACACACACACACACACACACACACACACACACTGTTAACGAGCATACCTTCACAGTCTAGTGATCACACTGGGCTCTGTGTTTGGAAACCTTTGTGTCTCCGGCTTTAAAAGCTTTTTTAATTTGTCACCAACAGTGAATTAGCAAACACTGAAACACCTGTTCTCCTCGTCGTTGTTGTTGTTGCTGTTGTTGTTGTTTCCCCCGACATGTAAATCTTGTTTCCACATCTCAGAGTGGAGAAACAAACAGGATGTTTGTGCGGCTGTTTTCCTGTCAGGACAACAGAGCCGTCGGTGAATCACTGAGGGACAAAAGAGGACGTTTGTTCAATGGACTCTTTTCAGAATGAACTGGTTACCGTGCCAACAAGTTCCCATTAGACCCAATCCCATTGTCTGGTTTTAAAAGAGCTGCTTTAGGGCTTTTATTTTGAAGGAGAGAACGATCCAGCAGCTGTAGGGATGGGGTTAATATTCCTGATCAAAACTCAGCACTTAGTCCAAGATTTAATTTGTACATTTCTAAGAAAACATGGAGATTTTTGTGGAAAATTCACAAGGACATGTATCACAAATATGCTAGGAAAAAATATATGTTAAAGTAATGATAATACATTCAATAAAATATATGCCCATTCACAGTGGTGTAGTGGGGATTATTTTACTGGGTGGACGCTATTTCAATTAGGTCATCCCAAACAATGCCACAAGTGCAGGTCTACAGAAAGTACCGGTATGCTTAGTCCTACTTTAATTACTGTACTGCAAAAAGCAGACGGCGCTGCGCTCATCACACACACACACACACACACACACACACACACACACACACACACACACACACACACACACACACACACACACACACACACACACACACACACACAGACTGTAACCCATGGACACATCGGCACATAAGTTACATAAACTATGTATAGGCCTAAGTTGCATAAAGGCTTGAGCTACAGTATTGCAACTAAGCAGACAGCGCTGCTTCTCTCTCTCTCTCTCTCTGTCTCTCGCTCTCTCTCTCTCACTCTCTCTCGCTCTCTCTCTCTCTCTCTCTCTCTCTCTCTCTCTCTCTCTCTCTCTCTCTCCACTTTCAAAATCTATTTAAAACTCATAACGAACAAACAAAATTCCCAAAGTTGAAATTAACTTATTAAATAAACGAAACGAAAAATAAAGCCTACTTATGCAACATTGAATCTGGACTTGAAATGATTCTGATTAGGCCTAGCCCACATGCATGCGGAATAAACGGATCGTGTATGCACACCGGTTCGGCATTATGCGCGCTCTCTCTCTCTCTTTCTCTCACTCTCTCACTCTCACACACACGGTGCTGCCCCTCACACACACAGGCTTCAAATCAAGTTGCATAAATGCTTGAGCTACGTCATTGCAAATAAGCAGACAGCGCGCTGCTCCAAATAAGTGGGGGAATGGCTTTCCCCCGCGTCCAACGACCATTCAGCAGCACACACACTTTAATAAGCTGTGTGTGTGTGTGTGTGTGTGTGTGTGTGTGTGTGTGTGTATGTGTGTGTGTGTGTGTGTGTGTGTGTGTGTGTGTGTGTGTGTGTGTGTGTGTGTGTGTGTGTGTGTGTGTGTGTGTGTGTGTGTGTGTGTGTGTGTGTGTGTGTGTGTGTGTGTGTGTGTTCTCCTCTGCCTCTCTTTCACTGTATTACTCTGAGTCTGGAGGAGGTGCAATATAGAAACATGGAGCAGGTTATTGAACCAGCTGTCACTCAGCTTTCCTGAGTCACTGTGTTTGTGTGTGTGCACCAAATAAAAATCTGTGTGTACCAGACACACACGGATTTGTATTTGGTGCTGTAGAAACCTGGACTTATGATCACCCTGAGTCCTTTTCCTACCTCCGTAATTCCAGTCAGCTTCCTAAAATGTCCATCCTAGTCTCTGAAGTAACAACGGAGACTTCCATAAAACACACACACACACACACACACACACACACACACACACACACACACACACACACACACACACACACACTCTTTTCTACGAGTGTGTGTTCTCCAGAGTGATAATTATAATCCAATCAGAGTGAGAGTCCTCCTCCGATGTCCTCTATAATGATCAGGGTGCAGAGGCAGTGATTATGAGCTGTTGAACACTCTGAGGGTTATTACATCTGGAGGGATGGACTCTCTAATGAACACCATGCAGATCAGAAGTGTAACCCCGTCATGCCTGTCCTGTTTGTTAGCATTAGACATGCTAATCAGATGCTAATGCGGGTGGCATCGAAGCGCAGAAAACAGACTGGTGATGAGCGAAAAGGATCATTAAAGACCCCGGATATAGAAGCCACTTAGAGAGGATTCAGAAGAAGGAGCACAGCGTGATTTAAGAAGATTTTGAGGTCAATTTCTCATATTTTATATTAAAGTGAAAATCCTTGTGTTTTGGACTGAGGCTTCATCTTGACTTTAAAACGCTAAAAACCGGCATTTTCTGTGACTAATCTGCAGATGTTTTGATACTGAATTAGTGTACGGTGCTGACGAAGTTGAAATGGTTGATCCAGAAATCACTTACGGAGAAAAACAATGTGATTTAAGAGGATTTTTATAGACATTTCTTCAGGTTCATTTGGTGTTTTAACAGTATATTGGATTAAATTAGCTAGAAATGCTGATTTTTATTTTATTTATATCGCCAAATATCCCAAAGATGTATTTGTCTCAGGGGGAGAGGTGAATTTAAACTACAATATAGTTATACTGAAATAAAACTACAAACACAGATGTAACTTCCTGTGTCTTCATCCTTACATTTTATTATCTAAAAAGCACGTTTTTTATATGCAAATATTTAAAACTCGACATTAAAGCTACTATTATTCATATTAGAGGGAAAAAAAACCTCTAAAAAATAAATAAATAAATAACAATAACAATAAAAGACAAATAATCATGCAGAAAATAATAAAATCCATAAAGGGATGTAACTTAAGACACATATTTTGATATCAATTAACCAATTAAAAAGTGATTTGTTATTAAGTAATGTCATTAAATGTTATCATATGAAAGTGAATACCCTCTAGTTTTTGACTGAAGACAAAACGGTGAATTAAAAACACTAAAAACGCATTTTCTGCGACTAATCTGCAGATGGATTGAATAGCTCTGTCCGGTGTCAGTGTGGCGTCTGCCGGGTTGAAATGGTTGTGTGTTTGGATCGGATCATTAATACAGTCAGAGTTTGACGGCCTTGTGAGTCTTTCAGAGAGCCTTCTGCTTATCCACGTTCACACACCTTGGCTTAAAGTCACAGATCTCATGCCTGCTCTCATCGTGCTGCAGTGGCTGCCGTTAGGCCGTTTGCAGGACAAATAGAACAAGTTGTGTGACGTGGGAAATGAAAACAAATCTGTGTGTGTGTGTGTGTGTGTGTGTGTGTGTGTTTGATTTGGTGCCAGGAACATGGCGGCTGTATGAACATCAGTGACGTTGTTGTTGCATGAGAACAAAAAGAAAGGAAGAATATTTCTCCTTTGTTTTTAAATATTTCACGAAAAGTTTTAGATGTTACTCCTTGCTTTGGATTTCATCATGGCCTCCTGTCACACACACACACACACACACACACACACACACACACACACACACACACACACACACACACACACACACACACACACACACACACACACACACACACACACACACACACACACACACACACACACACACCTGAGGGTATTACCTAAATATAATGAATTATTACCTGCTTTAACTCCCTTCATTGTTTTAACAGGGCCTTTTATTTGTATTCTGCCAACCATAGGCACAGGTGAATGAGTGGCACACACACACACACACACACACACACACACACACACACACACACTCATGTTGATGGATGTCTCTTATTTCCAGCTCTCTCTCCCTGAGGCTCGGAGAATAGCGTCTTCCTCTCCAGTCTCATTTTGAGACTCACAGCCCTCCTTTATTTCCTCACACAGCCTGGGAACCATCGTCCTCAGGGAGCGCAGGAAGTCAGAAAGAAAGTAAAAGCCCTTCCCCTCCGTCTTGATTCACACACTTAACATGTCTTTGAAAATCGGCCGCCTTCTCTCCACCCAGCGATGGAGATCAGGTGTCCATCGTGACGGCTGCAGAGACTTGAAGCTGCACACACACCTCCTGATTTGGTGTTAAGGTGTTCGTGTATTGGGTTCAGTGTTTCCCCTAGGATGGAGTCATAGCAGCGGTGCTAAGGCACGTGGGTCCAGCATAATGTGAGCGCGGAGCGCGTGGAATTTCTTAGTGCGTGCGAAGTGCGCCCCGCCAATTTGTTTCTATGTGTCTGCACAAGAAAGGCTCTTGAGGCCTATTACCAGGGCCGGTTCTAGACAATTTGCTGCCCTAGGTGAGATTTTAGGCGACATTTTATATGTAAAGAATAAACGAAAAATCTCTACAAAAGACAAATACACTGCAGAAACTTTTTGACATAGGTAATAGACGTCAAAATGGCTTCAAATGTATTCAGTATTGTATGAACATGTTTGAATTGGGGGGTGGACGTCACATCCTCTAGGGCACATGTGTCAAACTCAAGGCCCGGGGGCCAAATCAGGCCCTTGGTGGATTTAATTTCAGCCCGCAGGATCATTTCTAATTACTATTAGATCTGGCCCGCCGGTATATTGCACGCACACCTTCACTCCATCCTGAGGGTCTCCTCAGCTCAGAGCCTGACCCCAAACATTGATGAGCTTGCACCCAAGATGAGATCCCAAGTATCTGGCTTGAACTAGCATCACAGAGCGGCACACTGAGTTTAATGGATGTTTCCTTCTGCACTTTCTCTCTCACGACAACAGGGCATGTTTGGTATTTTCTTTGAGGGAAATAGTTTAGTTGAAGCTGTTGTTGGCCTGTGGGAAAATGTACTCATAAGAAATGACTCTGGAGAAGCTGCAGATAGAGCCATAAGAAATGAATGCAACTGATTATTTAATGTTTAATGTTGTTTTTATAGGCAATCATTGAAGCTTTGTTAGTTCCAGGTTTAATATGTGTAATAAGTTCATTTCAATAAGTTCCGCAATAAACATTGAACCAGTCCGGCCCTCCACTAGAACCCATTTTTTTTATTTTGACCCACTGTGTATTTGAGTTTGACACCCCTGCTCTAGGGGGTCCGGGGCAATGTCTCAAGATTGAGCAAAAATACACCTTTATTGAACATACAGTAACACAAATACTACAAATCCACATAACAAACAATCAAAAAAGGAAAAAGGGTCGCCACTTATTATTATTTTAAGAAAAAAAAAAAAGTAAAAAAAAAAGAAATCTATTTTTGTTTTTGGTACCTGGCTGGCGCCCCCTAGCAGGCGCGCTCATATTTCAGCAGCGGCGCTGCGCCGCCACTATTTGTATATAGGGGAAACACTGGGGTTAGAGCAGAAATACTGAAAGGACCTTAAGTGGAGACTTTGACTGTAGATGGGGACGCACACTAGCAAGCCACATGGACGCCTGGGAGCAAGTTAGTACAGTATACACAAATACGGCCAGGATCCGTTGAACCCTCTGAATAGTGGGTTGCAGATTAGAATGTTCCAAAGGGGGTTCGTTCAGCTTGAGACACTTGACTAACGGACGAGTTGAACAAGAAAGTAGAAAGACTAAAAAGTGAGCAATGATCGAGTCAGAGCTAAACCTGTCAGATGTGTATCTCACACTGCTCTGTGCCTTTGATTCATTTTCCTGTGTTATTCATGTTTCATTATCTAGAGATCGCCTACGACACCAAGATGTGATGCGTGTTCTGAATGTTAGCTCTTTATCTCTCTGCAGGTTTTTCTGCATCGTCTGGAGCTATACGCCGCCACCAGAATCGACAAGAACATCACGGAGGAGACGGTGAAGGTGAGGTCAGAGTGAGAGGCGTGGGGGCGAATAATGAGCATCTGGAAATGTGTTTTTATGCAGGAGGGTGTCCCCACTGTGTCAGGAAACACACCTGGTTTGGTCCAAGTTCCCTTCAGCCAATCACTAGTCGTGCTGAAGGCTGGATGTGTTTTATAACATCTAGATCAAGTCCTACAAACCAACTTGTTTCTTTAATCCTCTCAAATATTGGGAAACAATATCAGTCTGGTAAGTTTTCTGTTTCAGTGAGAGGTGTGCTTTGCTCAGGTGAAGGGGGCGGGGCTAAGGCTTTAAGTTCGAGGTGCGGTGTGTGACGGGAGAGCAGCAGGCAGCAGCAATACCCTCATTGACACGCAGACGTAACCGTATGCTTAGTGAAATACAGATTATTAGGATCTGCTGTTTAAGTTTATGTTAAATATTGTTTTCTTATTTTGTTTGTTTTACTGGAAATAAACCTTGAAAAGCAACCGAAGCGTCCGGTGGGTTGAGTACTGCGAGTCTGACACTGCTTCCCAGGCCCAAGCTCTACATGCGGCCAAGAACAAACACTTTTGAGGTGAAGGTTACGAGACAAACCTTTTGGGGTTTTGGCCACACAGTCCTTGTTTCCACTTAATTTGAAGACATTTCTGAACACAAGCGAAACACACGGTGACAAGTGGAGCCTCTGCAGGATGCTTCATTTGACTGATTCATTTCTTCCATGACCTAATGCACGAGTCGACTTATACTTTAAAAAGCCTTTTGACTCTTGCTCTGCACACAGGCCTTATCTTCACACAGGTCCAGGTTTCCTTTGAGTACATCTCTTAGAAACACAAGATTTAAAGCAGGATCCTTTGTGGAGAAGCTCTCAGTTCTACAGACCTGACAGTAAATCGACTCAGTGGATATTATATTGAAATTGCAGTCGTGTTGAAGACGTGTTATAATATCTAGGTCCTACAAACCAACCTTGTTTCTTTAATCCCCTCCAATAGTTTAAAACTAAAGTAGTTTGTTGTTTTGGTTTCAATCACCTAAGTTTTCCCTCATCTTTGTTATAGTCCTGTTCATGCTGAAGGACTTCTTTTGGAGACGTGTCTGAGCACATCTGACGTAAACTCACGATTAAAAGAAGAGCTTCAGGATTCTTTGTTGAAAACCTTAATTTGACAGATTCCTTATACTTTAACCAGCCCGGATGCTAGATGCATTCGACTCTTACTAAACACACTTAGTTTGGCGTTTAAGTCCAAGTTCCCTTTAGTCCACTAGTAGTGTTTATATGTCCCGGCCCACAAACCAACTTGTTTCTTTAATCCCCTCAAATATTGGGAAACCAATCAGATTACAGATCAGTCTTTTCTTTCGTCTACATCTACAGGAAACACACGGTGACAAGTGGAGCTTCTGCAGGATTCTTCATTTTACAGATCAATCACTTAACTAGCCCTGATATCAGACTCTTACTCTGCACACAGACCTTATCGTTGCAGTCATTTGATCCATAACAGGTCCGTCCGTGACCCTGCGGTGGGTCTGTTGTTCTGGAGCTCTGCAGCCTGAAACAGGGATGTATTTCTGGATGCAGCGCGGCAGGAAGCAGCTGTGAATATAATCTATTTAAAGTGCTGCAGGATAATAAAGGAGGTAAATAGTCTTTCAGAAGGAGTTTGCTGACGTCCGTGTTTAGAGATACTTCAGAGTGTTTGGGAACACGCTGCTCTCTGGGTTTAGAGAAAGAGGAGGGTCAGCATCGGGCAGCTGAAGGACAGCGAGAGGAGAAGTGGTTCTGCACGATACCGGGAACTTTTAATGAGGATGTTGAATATTAGGATGATTTTAAACACGCACAGAAAGTTAGTCTGTCTTTCTTCTGCTTCGCTGCGGGGATACAAACTAACCTTCTCTTGTTGAATTGGAAGAAAGTGAAAAGAAAAATGTCCTAAAGTTCAAAAAAACTCCACATTTCTTTATCATTTTAAAGGTTTTATTTATTTGTTAGTGAAGTTTTCCACAGAGACTCTCATCAAACTAACTCAAACACTGCAGTCCTACACAAAGTGCTTATGGTGCAAGTTGGCATTTACAAATCTATATAATTTGCTGTCTTCCTGAAAAGCTTTGATGAAGTTTCACCTGATTTTTTGCAGGTTTTCTCAGAAAGCATTGAACGCATCATGTCTTAAATCTTAAGGAATGTGAAGCATGTGTTCAGAAGTTATTCAGACGTCTCTGGGCTGGATGTCGAGCCTCATTTCACATGTTTTACCACAAAAACAATCAACTAGGGAGTAAAAAAGGCATTAAAAGCAACACCATGCTGCACCGGATGTAACTCAGTAATAGTCATTAAAGGGGACCTATCATGTAACATGCACTTTGTGATGTCTGTTGTAAATAACTATATGTCCCCGGTGGATCTTTTAATATTTGGCGTCTCAGTTAGAAAGGGCAACAAACAATATGATTATACTCCTTCTTTAATGTCCCTTTACTTCAAGAGGCCCATACTCTTTTCCTCCGTACCCAAATCTTTTAAAAACGGGGGTACAATGAGCAGATACAGATTTCCATCCGAACTGACGTCAGCGGACCCACAGAGAGTTGCTGTCAGAAACAATGCCTGACGTGTTTTGGACGTCTTTGTTTACATTAGCAAGCCTCGCTAACGCTCAGAGCTAACCTGTACTGGAGAGAGCATGTGTTTAAAAAGCAGGAAATAAAAAAAGAACTCACCTTGTGATAAACCTGAGAGAGAAAAAGCATTTGAGCTCCATACTGTTTCAGATAATCCTTGATGTGGTTTAGAACAGGATGGCGTTTTATCACAGCAGAATTTAACTTTATCTCCGGTAGAATTCTGATCAGGCATTAGCTCCGCCTCCTCTATATGAGGCATGGCTACAACGGGTGATCTGTTTGGGATTTTAAGCAAAACACTTCACAGACTTGTTTTGTATAGGTATGACCCTACATACATGTTTCAGATACAGCATGATAGGTCCACTTTAATTAAAGCCTTCTCTGTTCTGATTGTGTTTAATATCTGAGAACAGATTGGACGTAACGTTCCCTTTTCCCATTAAAATATCTCTCAATGTTTGAAAAAAGAGCTCTTAAGCCCAGAGGCCCGTCACAAAGGAGCCCCATCCCTCAGTGCTCTCTGTTGATAGAGAACAGCTGGTGGATTTTGAAAACACTCTTTATTTTGTATTAAATCCAGTTTCGGTGTGTTCTCCTCCCCCAGGTGTTGTTCTGTAACATCGAGGAGATCCTGGCGCTGCACAGAGACTTCCTGTCCATGGTGGAGGGTTCGATGCTGTCCGAACCCAACGCCATGCACGAGGTCGGACGCTGCTTCCTGCACTTCGTGAGTTACAATACAATATATCACAATATATTATAACGCATTGGAATGATCTGAGTTCTCCAGAGAGACGCCACAACCGTCACTGAATGCTTTTGTGGGTCACAGCTGCATTTGAGAGGACACCTTGATAGATTTAATATAATATATATTAAGCCGAGGTAGGGAGTGTGAGACCGTTTGGAGTGTTAACTCATCACAGTGATGTTTTAGACTGGGCGGATTGGGTTTTGTGCTCCACTTAGAATAAAAGAGGAATACAAAAACGAAATTATTTGTATTTATTGAGATGTGAAATAAAAGTAAACATTTACAATACACATAAATTAAAGAAGTTAAAATTGAATTATAAATAATACAAATACATATATGGACATAAGAAGTAAAATGTTTAATAAGAAATACTTTAAAAATAGAATTAAATATTCATATAAAGTCAGATTTAGCAGAAAAAGCTTTTTTTACATAAACATCAGAAGTTATACATCAAATAAGACTTTCTTAACAATAACAGAAATAAAAAGGCTATTAACTTTTTTTCAGTTAAAAAGTAACTAAATATCTGAGTACCGTTTTGATCATCATGTTCAAACTCAGTGTCGTTGATGCATGCTCTGTCTTTGACTTATCTTAAGAGTTTTATTTCTCTTATTCACTGTCAGAGCTCAGATGCAGACATGATATCAATGCATCTCTCCAAAGTGCACAGTTTGCTTCATACCTGATTCACTGCTCCTGAAGCACGCTGACATCAAACAGGTGGAATCAATCACATGAACTCTTTACAAGAGGAGTACATCTAAGCGTCATGAAGGCAACACGCAGTGTGTCCTCCTGCTGCTGATCCAGCTGGAAACAAAGGAGAGGGGTGACCTCGCTGATATCAACCACGCCCTAACTGACCATAGATCAGTCGTGAGGGACCGTGTGAGTCCCTGAGTCACACCATGGAGCGACAAAGAGGGGTTACGTAACGCTGGATGAAAACTGAATCCTCCCTTTGGACCAAACCGGTTCCCAGGACTACAAAATAACTCCTTTAGAGATTCATAACTGTGTGTGTGTGTGTGTGTGTGTGTGTGTGTGTGTGTGTGTGTGTGTGTGTGTGTGTGTGTGTGTGTGTGTGTGTGTGTGTGTGTGTGTGTGTGTGTGTGTGTGTGTGTGTGTGTGTGTGTGTGTGTGTGTGTGTGTGTGTGTGTGTGTGTGTGTGTGTGTGTGTGTGTGTGTGTGTGTGTGTGTGTGTGTGAAGTTCTTCTTCCTGTCTGCATCTCTTTCAGTAATGGGCTTTATTAGCAGGAAGTTGCGATCCCTTTGAATATAAAGTATGATATCACGAAGCACAAATTCAAACACACACGTGCAGAAAGCTGATTACATGTGTCAGGATAACGTGTAGAGATGATATCATGTGATCTACTGAGTATTTACAGATGAATTTTCTGTAGTCCATTATATGGATAACCTCTGAATGAGCTGGTTTTCATTTAGGCTGATTTTACTTTCTAAACATCTTGGATTAGTTGAACAAAAAACACTGTGCACGCTCGATATGCATCATATACTTGCAGATTTGATGTTGAGGTAAATCCAAAGGTAACGGAAAGTAATCAAGATCGACATGTTTAGAGTAATCCTCCTAACTCTGTCAGAAAGAGAGCTGCCGGAGAGAGGGGACTATTTTCTCTGTGGTGACGGCGTAGTGATTTAAAGGCTGTGAACAACACGATGCAGGAGGCATTTGGCTGCAGAGTAGATCTGATCTCATCATATCTCACGATGAGGAGGAGAGAGGGGAGGAATAATATGAATCCTTAGAAATACACTATTTATACAATTTGTACATTTCAAGTTTTCAGACTGTAGTGTAAATATGCACATTGACATCACTACGACCTCTGCTTTCACTGTTATTCATTTATTTGTGTCTATCAGTGAGAGTTGCCAAAGAGATTTCGTTGTACTTTGTATGATGACGATAAAGATATATTCTATTCTATACCTTCTGCTCAGAACTCACATTTGTCTCCTCGTGTTTCTCCCTCTCTCGCAGAGGAGTGTTTTCCAGATCTACGATGAGTACTGTGGGAACCATGAAAAGGCCCAGAGGCTTCTGCTGGAGCTCAATAAGATCCGGAGCGTCCGCACATGTTTACTGGTGAGACCAGTAAACACACACACAACGTCTAAGATGAAACACACACAGTCTTTGGATAGCAGTCTGTACCGTCTGTGATCCAGACTCCACGATTCATTTCCTGCGTAGACTCTGACTGGTCGCTCCTTTCATCGATCACTTTGTAAAACCGGTTGTGTTTCCTGCATGCTTCCACATCGACGGTTACATTTAAAAACAGCAAAAATATATATAAGATAATCTTCATGTTGGACTCATCTGGACAAGTAGGATGCACAAGAACGAGGCCCTGATTTCATCAAATTCCTCATGATATTTTTCAATCTTTTGATCTTTTTGAACCATGCATAAATTATCTACAAGATTCCAGAGTGTCATGGGGTGAGTCATTGATATATAAGTAATTATTCTATGGGTGAAAGTATTCCTTTAAGTCCAGTTCTTGCAGTCATTAAGGCTAAAGAAGTGTTTGTCAATTCCTCGTACGTGTCGACCGACCTGGTAATAAACCTGATTCTGATTCTGCTTGTTATCCATTCATAAACGCTGCAGCAGCACAACACGTCCATTTCTTTAGTCCGTCAGGAAGGAAGGTATTTTTGAATCTGGTCACTTCTTAACCCCCCCTCCTTCCTGCAGAACTGCATGCTGCTGGGGGGCAGGAAGAACACGGAGGTTCCTCTGGAGGGTTACCTGGTGGCGCCCATCCAGAGGATCTGCAAATACCCCCTGCTGCTAAGAGTGAGGACACACACACACACACACACACACACACACACACACACACACACACACACACACACACACACACACACACACACACAGACACACAGACAGACAGACAGACAGACAGACAGACAGACAGACAGACAGACAGACAGACAGACAGACAGACACACACACACACACAGACACACACACAGAGTAACACCAGCCTCTCCGCTGTGTTTTTAAACGTTGTGATTTGAAATGAAATCCTCTTTCAAAGCCGTGAGAGTGATCTGATCCTCTCTCCGGTCCCGTTAGGATCTATTCATTCAGCCTCAGCCTCAGAGATGTAGTAATAATAATGGGAGGGGGGTAATAATCTGAGACTCGAACCATTTGAAGTCCTCCAGCTGCTGGGCTTCCTTCTTTAACCTAGCACAGAAAAGCATCAGATCAGAGTACATCAGGTGTTCAGACTGAAGCTTAAAGCCACTGCCTGAGGAACCACAGGAGGTAAGCACGTGTGCAGAGGAATCAAACATGCTCTCTTCATGCTGTTCACGTGGTGTGATCAGAAGACACACTGATGGGAATGATAAATCTCAGGAATGCTTGGAGATGAATTCTCCAACTTTTCAGATTTCTCTCAAATCTTAGTTTAGCTATCTGTTGCTTTGATGCGAGAGCCTGAACCTCAAGTCAAATCCACGCTGTAGCTTTTAGGCACCAGACAATAAAGCCTTTGCATTTATTAAATCTTGAACTAGAGCATGATTTTAGTTTGAGTTTTCGGCAGTCAGTTTGGTTGAGTTGAGTTTCCGCCAGTTAATGCATATTTTCATTTTTGTGCATAAAACAACGAGCAGAAAATCCCCAAATGTGCAAAAAATAAATAAACCAAAGTAGAATGATATGCTTGGCTGAGGTTTATAGATAAATAAATATAAATATAAATGATGACTTTCACGAAGCATTGAAAGTCTGCTTTGTTGCTGCACACAGATCTAGTATTACCTTTGACACATTCATTTATTTAATGAACACAAATATCATATTTCCATCCAGCTTTCTAAAAATGTTTACCCGTATAAGTTCTGCTTTTTCAATAACATCATCCTCTCATCATCTGGCCATAAGTCAATATGTACTGCTCCCGTTATGTCCACTCCGTAGGATGAAGGGATGATGTTTCTGAGGGGCTCGGTGCAGAGGCTCTACTTGTTGTGCACGAGCTGCTGAATGAGTTCTCACCGTGTGGCTGGCAGCACATGATTATATAAAACAGCTTCTGCATGTATATGAAAGTCTGACTTGACATTTGAATGAGCAGGAGCTTCTGAAACGGACCCCGAAGAAGCACCCCGACTTCCCTCCGGTGCAGGAGTCTCTGCAGGTGATGAAGGCCGTGTGCTCCAACATCAACGAGGCCAAGAGGCAGATGGAGAAGATGGAGATCCTGGAGGAGTGGCAGTCGCACATCGAGGGCTGGGAGGTGAGCGTGGAGGAGCATTCAGGAAATGAAATGAACTCAAATGACATATTTTCACCCAGTTTTCTACATATGCTTTACAACGTCTGCTTTTTGAATAACATCATCCTTTTTTCAATATTAAAGACTTAACAACAACAACAACAACAACAACTACAACTACAACTCCATGTCCACTCCAAATGATAAAGAGATGACTTTTGACAGACATGCTTTTGCAGAGGTTGTACTTGTTGTGTTCGTGTGTTTGCTGTGGAGGAACTTCTTCAGAGAAACTGATAAATGATTCATGGACAAAGTTTAACAAAGAAAGTCGACTTACGAGTGAAATGGATCTCAAAAGCAGGAACAGAGCAGCTTCACCCTCAGGGTCAGCGCTCTGTGTTCACATTGTTCTGAGGACACAGAAGATTCAATGATCAGTAGAATATAGTATCACATTCAAAATGACCCAACACCCCTATAGTGGTGTTTCTGCACCGATTAGTCATGACATCAGAGTTTATTCAATTAAAGGGGACCTGTCATGCAAAATGCACTTTCTGATGTCTTTTCTACATCAACATGTGTCCCCGGTGTGTCCCCGGTGTGTCCCCTGTGTCCCCCCGCTGCGTCCCCGGTGCGTCCCCGCTGTGTCCCCGGTGCGTCGGGGAACTCACGCAGTGTCAGAAAATAAAACCCTCTCTCAACGGAGCTGATCCAGATTTGCGTCCGATATGACGTAATATCTGAAATGTGGACCCACGGCCCGATCAGAAACGTTGCTATCAGAAACAATGCCCGACTGTTTTGGACGTAATATGGTCGGTGTTTACATTAGCATGGCTAACACTCAGAGCTAACCTGTACTGGAGAGCATGTGTGTGAAGAAGCAGGAAGTAAAAAGGAACTCACCTTGTGGTATAACCGGCAAGAGAGAAAGCCTTTGAGCTCCATACTGTTTCAGAGAGAATCCTTGATAATCCATGATATGGCGTTTCATCACATCAGTATTTAGTTTAGACAGTAGCTGCCGGGTCCCGCATGAGCTCAGACCCCTCCTCTTTATTTAAAGCTTTATTCCCCAAATCAGCACTTTAGAAACAGGAAGTGGAATAGAGGATATGAGGCATGGCTAGAATGGGTGATCTGTTTGGTGTTTGGAGCAAAACACTTCATAGACATGTTTTTTATATATTCTTATACATCTGAGACCTATTGCCTAAAATAGCACGATAGGTGACCTTTAACACTTATATGTTTAAATACATTCAACGTGATATGGTAATAATAACAAAAACTAATAAAAAACAGGCGCAGAATAAGAAATGCATTAAAGTAATAAATAAAACATGTGGTCGGGGATCCAAACTACTCTGTGTTTAAATTAAATCTCACACAGGACGTTGAATGTCTGAGTAACTTTCAAAAGGCTCAAAGTCATGACGCATTGAAGCCACTCGTCCTCCAGCGTGACTTCTGTCCACAGCTTCTGGTTCTCTGGGAGCAATGACCTGTATTCACTTCAGTATGTTCTGCATGGATGAGCGGGTAGTGAAAGCTTCAGGGGGGGGGGGGTCTTTAGGTTAGATAACTGATGATAAGAAAGCCTTAATAAGTAGACCTGGTGGGGGATGGAAGAGAAGTAGTAATTAGAATGGATGATTATTGACCTCTGATGCTAATAGGAGCTAAACACTTCATGCATCTTGTCTTTAAGTTTCCAAGAAGTAATTTAATAACTTTAATATGAAATGAAACTGTGTGTGTGTGTGTGTGTGTGTGTGTGTGTGTGTGTGTGTGTGTGTGTGTGTGTGTGTGTGTGTGTGTGTGTGTGTGTGTGTGTGTGAGTGTGAGTGAGTGAGTGTGTGTGTGTTTCACTTCCTGCTCCTCCCCACTGATTGCTTGTTGACCAAAAATAAAGATGGTAATTTTAGAGCATGGAGTTGTTTCCATATTCTTCATGAAGCTTCTCTAAGTGGTGGAGCTGGATCGCCTCCACCAGTTTAATGAATTCAATGTAATCTCTCTCGTCTCTCCAGCCAACACCACTTCAAGAGCTTTCTCTCACGTTCCCCTTTAATGAACGGCGATGCGGCTTTATCCTCGCCTCATTTCTTATTCATTTCTGCCGTTGTTATGTCTGGCTGCTGTCTGGATGTAAAAATAGAGGATTGAGATGAAACAGATGAGTGTTTAAAGCTCTCCGTGAGGAACAGGATTAAAGAGAGGGGTGATGGGAGAACAGAGGATGGAAAGAGTGCAGTTGTTGGGGTTTGAAAGCTCGTTAAACTCACAGAGGAAGTGTCTGCTCCTCCATTAGAGAGGTCTGGACTTTAAAGTGACCAGGACACGTTTCCACATCTGTTCTACACACACACACACACACGCACACACACACACACACACACACACACACACACACACACACACACACACACACACACACACACACACACACACACACACACACACACACACACACACACACACACACACACACACACACACACACACGCATGCATACACACACATGCACAAACACACACACACGCACACATGCACGCATGCACACATGCACGCACACACACGCACACATACACACACACACACACACACACACACACACACACACATGCACGCATGCACACACGCAAACACACACACACGCATGCATACACACACATGCACAAACACACACACACGCACACATGCACGCATGCACACATGCACGCACATACACGCACACATACACACACACACGCACACACGCACACACACGCATGCACACACACACACACACGCACACATGCACGCATGCACACATACACACACACACACACGCACACACGCATACACACACGCATGCACACGCACACACACACGCACACACGCATGCACACACGCATGCACACGCACACGGACACGCACACGCACACACACACACGCATGCACTGTCCAGCTGGAACCAGTTTAACATCTGTGGAGTGGGGAGGGAAGAAAGTGTGCACTGTGAGAGATAAAGGGAGGATGAAGAGGGTGAGGATGAAGAGGGGGAGGATGAAGAGGGGGAGAAAGAGGAAATCCGAACCACATTTTCTGAGTTATTTTTAGCCGAGATCAAACGTTGGACATAAATCCCGGAGCAGGCGAGGTGAGGCCGGAGGAGAGAGGTGTCAGAGAAGAACACATAAACAAGTTTAAAGCAAAGTAATGTTTAATAACAGAATCAATCCTGAAGACAATAGAGCCTTTCAATCTATTGAGTCTCGAACTCAAGCATGATTTCTTTAGTTTTCTGCAGTCAGTTCAGTTGAGTTTCCGTCCACCAGTTTTTGCACATTTTCAATTTTGTGCATGAAAAAATTAGCAGAAATATCCAAAAATGTGCAAAAAATAAATAAACCAAAGTAAAATGATTTGCTTGGCTGAGATTTATAGATAAATACATATGAACATACACGATGACGTTCATTCAATCTATTTCCAGCTGGAAGGACAACCTGCATTACTTCATAGACTCTGACCAAGTTACACAGGGAGAGACCGGAAGGGGATTCATTCAGCTAGGGGATGTCTTAAGAAAGTATAGCATCCATATGGTGATGGTCTGACCAGGTCAAGGTTACACTCTTCTGTCTGAGAGCATGTTGTAGTGAGGAAACCTATATATATATTGAATTATTATAAATTCCCATCATAAAGACATAGCTCCCACAATGCAACAGTGACTGCACGGGATGTCATTCTATGGACGCTAGTAACCGGCGTGCATTTAACGCAGTGAGGTGTTTCCACAGAGTCCTGAGAGGAAGGGAAGGACTATTCACACGATCTGTAAAAACGTGAGATAGGTAAACTGAACTTTGGCATTTCAGAAAAGATTTGTCACATGGGGCGCAACCCACATACTCAGCTCTAAACATCAAAACGTGCACTTTGCGTGATAGGAGACCTTGAAGTCAATAAGTAAGGACATGAGTGTTTCTTTGCTTCTTGGCGATTCATCTCATACTGTTGGAAAGCAGAGGAGGAAACCCAAATACTCAGCTGCTACAAGATTCATTATATATCAGATCAATCACCTGCCAAACACACACTTCCTCACTTTTTGTGTTTAGTTTATAATGAAAACATTACATAGATCAGGGGTTCCCCCAAACTTTTGTCGACGGGGGGGGGGGGGGTGCTAGTGAATTAATTTCAGTTTTTCGCACACACACTGCGCTAGTGGATTGTCAAAGGGGGAGCCTCGTTGCGGGGAAATTATACAGATGGCTACTCCGCCCCTGGACATGTCTATGCAAACGTTATTATTAATAATTATTAAAAAAAAATTGAATTTTTGGATCAAACCACTTTGGGAACCCCTGACATAGATAATAAATACGATTTGGGGTTATTTATTGTGTTTGTTGGTTGTTAAGCATCTTTGGTTGTTTTTCTTGTCTTATTTTAGCGTTTTTATGTCTTCTTGGTAATCATCGGTGTGTTTTGGGTCGTCTTGTGTCTCTTTCTGCTCGTCTTGTGTCTGACATTTCCCCCTCCTGTTCATCTGCAGGGCTCCAACATCACAGACACGTGCACGGAGATGCTCATGCACGGCGTCCTGCTGAAGATCTCTGCAGGAAACATCCAGGAGAGAATCTTCTTCCTGTTCGACAAGCTGCTCGTCTACTGCAAGAAGAAGAACAGGTTCTGATCTTCATGCTTAACAGTCCCTCTTGTTCTGACTCCTCTTGAAGAACATTCATAGCTTGCACTTAGAAATAAACTTCATATATAATTCACTGCAAGTATAAGAAAAGAGAGAACTGTGGGAAGCTTTTTATTCAGACCCATGGGAGGGATTGTTTAACTTTGGGACATTTGATCAGTCATGAGTCTTGATCACAGCTTGTGGACATGTTGGTTTACCTTTCAGGTGATTCACTAAACTCAACGAGGACAGAACTCTTTGAAGTCTTAGCTCTTCCTCCACACGTCACACGTGTGCTGATATTTGGTTTTATATTGTGAATCACTAGCATATATAACTCCTAGTTAACGCTGTGTAACGGTCTGTCCACACGGCGGCGTGCGTTGAAGCTTCAACGCTTCTGCCCATTGACTTTGAATGGGGTGACGTTTGCCGAACTGCATTGTGGGAAGCGTCGCCTCGCGTGGTTCGCTGCAAAAGTTGATCAATGTTCAACTGTTGAGGCTTCGGCGGAAGCGTCAGCCAATCGAATCATATGCCAGTACAAGCTCTAGCCAATCAAACCGCTGCTTGTGTGTCCGGGGCGGGAGATTCATGTGATTGGTTGTTGGTCGAGCTTCAGACACGCCCACCGACAAGCTTCAGACACGCCCACCGACAAGCTTCAACGCACGCCGCCGTGTGGACGTTAGTTAAGGGTTAGGGTTTTTATATTATATTTATATATATACATATACAGAGTTGACCAAAGTGCTGTACATCAATACATATATAAAAAGCAGCATAAATACATTTAGACAAAACCGATAGGACAGAAAACTAATGTAAAAACACGAGACAATAAAAGCATATTTATATCCACAGACTGAAAGAAACTCTCAGACATGAAAACATTTAAAAACACAACAAAATAGAAAACCCCAATTTAAAGCAGGTCTTATAAAACATGTCCCTCTTGTTCTGGACTCCTCTTGCAGAACATTCATAGCTTGCACTTATAAATAAACTTGTGCTCTTAATTTATTATTTACTGCAAGTATAAGAAGAGAGAGAACTGTGGGAAGCTTTTCAGTTTTTCCTGCAGAAGAGGAGACGCTTGGGAGGGGGTTATTAACTTTGGGAAACAATGACATTTGATCAGTCAGTGGGTATTAATCACCTTTTTTGGACATGTTAGTAGCTTTCAGGGGATTAAATAAACTCAACGAGGACTCAGAGATATTTTCTAACATCTCAATAACTTCTGTTTGAAGAATAAATACGTGAAGTAAACTCCAGATGCACAACCTGTTCGTAATGTTCCTCAAAACGTGCTTTTTATCCGCATTTTTAAAAACTTTTATTGTCATTCCACTGTAGGCCTACTTACTATGTAACAAAATGGTTCCTCTGCATTTGACCCATCCTAGTGTTAGGAGCAGTGTGCTGCCATTATGAACTGCGCCCGGGGAGCAGTGTAGGGAACGGTGCCTTGCTCAGGGACACCTCGGTAGCACTTCGTCTTTCCGGGACTTGAACTGGTGACCTTCCAGTTGCCAAGCCAAGTCCCTATCCACTTCGCCACCACCGCCCTGAAATGTGGTTTTAAATAGTTAATCACTAGCATAGATAACTCCTAGTTAACACTGTGTCAGGACAGCTGTGTGCAAATAGTCAAGATGTTGAGAGAAAGGGTTAACTCCAGCTGCACCAAAGCTCCTCTACCATCAAGATGTGCTTTTGATTGATCCACATGTATTATTATTATTGCAGGTAACAACTCTTAAACACTATTTAAAGTCCGCTGTCGTGCTGTGTGCGAATACTGTGGCACATGCACTCAAGTTGGAGAGACACCACCAAGTAAAGTCTGTAAGTTCAGGAGGAGTGAATCCCAGAAATCAATGGGAACAAATCGAGGACACAATCCAAACTAATATGCAATTGGTTTGTATATTGATTCCTGCAGGCTTCTGCCCTGCTCCTAAATTCAATGAGTTCTTCTTTGGCCATTTCTACTCACTTCCAGCAAGTTTCAGGAAAACCTGGAGAGTAGATTTAAAGTAATCCTGCAAACAAACAATAAACAAACAAACAAACAAACAAACGGAGAACATAACCATAATAATGTGACGGCAATATTAATCAAAAGATATTTAGTACGATCAGGGAACTCTTGCTGATGCAGAGCTTCGTTAACATCTCTCTTCCTCACAAACACAGTACGCACGGTGCTCGTCTCTGATCAGTTAAAAACGATTCTTTCTTTGAATTTCTTCACGAGCTGGTGCAAAAAATGCCGGACATGTAACAGGTTTTTATTTAGAAAAATCCGCTTTGCTTTCTCCCTGCTGGCTGTTAGCTTCTTATGGCCTGCAGTAGAACATGAGAGCCGATCCATTCAATGCTCTCTGATTTAAATTCAATGAGTGGCGCTGTAGTCCTCCCTCAACGCGGTAACAACCATCAGATGATCATAGTCTCTTATTTAACCCTCAATGAGCTGATTACACGCTGCGTTGTAACATGCATCTCTTCTCTCTTTTAAAGACGTTTAAAAAACAGCAAGACGGCGTTGGAGGCTCCTCGCTTCCTGTTCAGAGGCCGGATCAACACCGAGGTGATGGAGGTGGAGAACGTGGACGACGGCACGGGTGAGGAATCCCAATCAGCATTTATTTCTGGACGCAGTTACACAGACATGATACTTTCTATTTCGAAAAGTGAATTTAAGAAACTACACGATACAATTCCATATGTTACGATATGATAGGATACAACTCGCTACAGTATGATACGATTTGATACTTCACGATACAATATGTTACGTTGCTACTTTACGATACATTAAGATTTGATAGGATACAGTTTGATACGATATGTTACTTTATGTTACGAATAGTGAATTTAAGAGATTATACGCTACAATATAATACGATACAAATCGATACAAAATTATTCTAAACGATACGATTTGATACTTTTATATTCGATAAGATATGATTTGCTAATTATTTGATTATGTTATGGTAATTATTATTATATCATTGAAAGCTTTGTAAACCATAACAAATATTTTAAATCTAAAAGATACACGGAGCTAACGCAGTGTGGCTAAAACAGACCTTTTTAGGTATTTTTTAAACATTTATAGAAGAACAGGTGGGAGAAGCCACTTCCTAACGTGGAACCTCTACATCTGACCTCCTTAAGTGATGCAGTGATGAAGATGAAGATGAAGATTGACATAAGAATGTCCCTTTGAGTCATTCCCATTATTTCTGGCCGTCTTCACCCTCTTTATCTCCGTCTCTGTGGAACTTTTCTGAACACAAGCCGCTGATGGATGGTTCCTCCTCTCCCTCGTTTATCTCATTAGAGGAGAGGAGGGATAATCAATGGAGCGCTCAATGGAGTCGAGACACAGCTCTGCCTCAACAGCCTCAAGATGGATGCTGTTTGGGGGAATTGGAAAACACACTCCTGTGTAATTCATCCGACACTGGGCTCTCTGCCCTGCTTCCTGTTTGAGAGCCGATGCAATCACACTATATGATAATACTTTATCATTGAAGTCTGGCATGTTTGTGCCTCTCAGCTGCTCCATTAGGAACGTCAGTATAAGATAAGAACACAGACATTTAACCTCACATTACAATCACTAAAGACACGTTTCTACGACCCTTAAACATAGATTTGATCTGGGATTAAACACGTTTTAGGCAAAATAAGGATTTATTTTTAAGTGACTCGTTGTTTTCAATACTTCTTTTAGTCATGTGACCTATGTCATACCAGAAACCATGAATCTTTGCATGAAAATTCAGAAAAGAGAATGTTTTTTTGTAGTTTATCCAATCTGAAAATAAGATACGATGCACCGTTCTGATTGGATGACTGCAGCCTTAATGAGTCAGAAAGATAGAAATATTGATGACTGTGTTGATCTGTTGAAGTTAAACGTGTGTGTGTGTGTGTGTGTGTGTGTGTGTGTGTGTGTGTGTGTGTGTGTGTGTGTGTGTGTGTGTGTGTGTGTGTGTGTGTGTGTGTGTGTGTGTGTGTGTGTGTGTGTGTGTGTGTGTGTGTGTGTGTGTGTGTGTGTGTGTGTGTGTGTGTGTGTGTGTGTGTGTGTGTGTGTTTCAGCGGATTACCACAGCAGCGGGAACATCGTGAACAACGGCTGGAAGATCCACAACACGGCGAAGAACAAATGGTTCGTGTGTATGGCCAAGAGTCCGGAGGAGAAGCAGGAGTGGCTGGAGGCCGTCATGAAGGAGAGGGAGCGCCGCAAGAGTAAGAGATCAATATATCTGTAGATCAAACAGCTCAGGCAAGAGTAAGAATCAGAGTTATCAATATCTGTAGATCAAACAGCTGATCGGTTGATTGGTTAGTTAGTTTGTTGATTAATTGGTTGATTTGGTTGGTTTGTTGGTTGGTTGATTGATGGGTTGGTTGGTTGGTTGGTTGGTTGTTGGGTTGGTTGATTGATGGGTTGGTTGATTTGTTTGGTTAGTTGATTGAATGATTGATGGGTTGGTTGGTTGGTTGGTTGGTTGGTTGGTTGGTTGGTTGGTTGGTTGGTTGATTGAATGATTGGTTGGTTGGTTGGTTGGTTGATGGGTTGGTTGGTTGGTTGGTTGGTTGGTTGGTTGGTTAGTTAGTTGATGCGTTGGTTGGTTGGTTGATTGAATGATTAATGGATTGGTTGGTTGGTGTATGGATTGGTTGATTGGTTGGTTTGTTGGTTGATTGGTTGGTTTGTTGGTTAGTTGATGGGTTGGTTGGTTGATTGAATGATTGATGGATTGGTTGGTTTGTTGGTTGGTTGGTTAGTTGGTTGGTTGGTTGATTGAATGATTGATGGATTGGTTGGTTGGTTGGATGATTGGTCGATGGGTTGGTTGATTAGTTGGTTGATTTGTTGATTGATGGATTGGTTGGTTGGTTTGTTTGTTGGTTGGTTGGATGATTGGTTGATGGATTGGTTGGTTTATTTGTTGATGGGTTGGTTGGTTGGTTGGTTGGTTGGTTGGTTGGTTGGTTGAATGATTGCATGATTGATGGATTGGTTGGTTGGTTTGTCGGTTGGTTGGATGATTGGTTGATGGGTTGGATGGTTGGTTGGTTTATGAATTGGTTTGTTGATTGGTTGGATGATTGGTTGATGGATTGGTTGGTTGAATGATTGCATGATTGATGGGTTGGTTGGTTGGTTGGTTGGTTGGTTGGTTGGTTGGTTGATTGATTGATTGATTGTTCGGTTGGTTGGTTGAATGATTGATGGATTGCTTGATTGGTGTGTTGGTTGGTTGTTTAATTGATAAATTAATTGATTGATTGATAATCTCCCCCTCAGGTCTTCGGCTGGGCATGGAGCAGGACACCTGGGTGATGGTGTCGGAGAAAGGAGAGAAGCTCTACCAGCTGATGAGCAGAGGAAACCTCATCAAGGACCGCAAGCGCAAACTCACCACCTTCCCCAAGTGCTTCCTGGGAAGGTAAGAGCCTCTCTTCACCAAAACACGGAGTGAAGTATCATAGTGTGAAACACAGTCATTTGTTTATATGCAGCGGGTTTGAATATGTCTTTATATCTGATGGAAAGTACGCAGAGCTTTGAGTCAAATATACAAAGACTTGCAGAACATGCTGATATCTTCAAAACAGATTATACATTGTTTTAAGTTGGCAAGACTTTCTAAAGACGGCAGCTGAAGAAGAAAGAAGCGTCGGCTCTTTTTGTGTGTGATGTCGGCTCATGAATCTGATTTAGGGATTATTGGTGTGGCATCTGGGGTTTAAATACCAGCCGTAAATCAGAGCGGAGATTCCTGCACGCTCTCCTCCTGTCTCAGTTAGAGCATCTGCAACATGTTCACAGACTCAAATGAGTGCAAACACTTCCTGCATTTGCTGCTTGGTGAGAATGTTTACTGTAAATCTTGTCCTTAAGCTGTTTTTAAAGATCCCTACTCCAGCTTTCATCAGATGTCTCGCTGTCAGATTGCTTTTCATGCAAAGTATAAAGTTAGTTTGAGTTGAGAGCTTCCAGAGTTTAATCCTGCCCCGAAACACTCTTTGCATTTAGAATATAAATACTTCAAAAGTCAATATTAATGGTGCATGGATTTGAAATCAGTGCTGATTTGCGTAGGATCCAAAACTGGAACAGCAACAATTAGTCATTATCGTTACTCTTGAAGAAATGTCTGGAATGTGGCTTCCAGCCTCTTAGATAAGGAGACCTGCTGCCTCTCTCTGCTTTTTATGATGATAACGTGAATATATTTGACATTTAAGGACCTCTTATTGGACTTTGAGAAACTGAGATGGACATTTTTGTCTATTTTCTAATAATAACAATATATTATATACTATTTTATTAATAGAGTGCTTTAAAAGGTACTCAAACACACTCTAAATCTGCAGGTTAAATACATAGAAAAGCCGTTCTGAAAGGCGAGCTCACACATGATACATTTGAACATTGAGAGACGTTTTATTTACCGTTTCCCACAAACATCTGGCTGCAGCTGGAAAACATGATATGCATGCCCTACATTCAATACTTCAACAGATAAATTATAACTAAAGAACAAACCACACACAGTCGTCATCACAGATATATATCAAATGTACCCCCCTACCCTTATAAAATGTCTTTTACAGCCTTTTTATATACGCTGTGCAATTAAATAATAAAGTTTAACAAGACCTCTTCCTGTATTTAAACCCCTCCTGTCGGCACCAACGCCTCTCAGTTTCCATTTGTTTGAATGTTTTTACAGATGTATGTGTCGTCTGGCAATAATCACACGAGCTAAAACACAATCCCAGTTATTTTTAGGAGAGGAGGGGGACATAAAGCCATCATAAAGCCATAGCTGTGGTCATGTTTCATGGAGAGGAGGACATGTCTCTGCAGGACGAAGTAATCGAACACCTGAAAGAGATGTTTTCTGAGAGAGAGGGTCTCTGAGAGAGATGGTTTCTGAGAGAGAGGGTCTCTGAGAGAGAGGGTCACTCTGAGAGAGAGGGTCTCTGAGAGAGAGGGTCACTGAGAGAGAGGGTCACTCTGAGAGAGAGGGTCTCTGAGAGAGAGGGTCTCTGAGAGAGATGGTCTCTGAGAGAGAGGGTCACTGAGAGAGAGGGTCTCTGAGAGAGAGGGTCTCTGAGAGAGAGGGTCACCCTGGAGGCCTAATTGTTGGATTAAACGCAGCGTTGTGTTTCTGATGAAAGCCACACCTCCACTCCCTCCTTTGTGAAGCTTTGGTTCCCTCCTCTTTCTCCTTTGATTGTTTGAACGCTGAGGGCTATTTCTGGATCTCCTCCTCCTCCTCCTCCTCCTCCTCCTCCTCCTCCTCCTCCTCTTCCTCCTCTTCTTCCGATCTGTGGTTAGGTCGCAGTGACAGTTTTAATTCATCAAAGGAAATGTGTGTGGCAGCCTCAGCTTTAACATCCATTCAAATCTAAAACAAAGGAGAGATTTGGAGAGTCGGCTCTGTGTGGGAAATGTTGATGAAAAGCTCAAGATGCAGAAACACCTTTTAGTCTGTGAGCAAACTGAAAAGGGAAAGCATGTGGAGGTAGAAGCACGTGTTCCTAAGAGATGGAGGCTCTCACCAACCAAACACCTTTGAGTCTGTGAGCAAACTGAAAAGGGAAAGCATGTGGAGGTAGAAGCACGTCTCCCTAAGAGATGGAGGCTCTCACAAACCAAACACCATCAAGATAAGACTTTATTTATCCCCAAGGAAATAGTTGTTCCAGAGTTACACAAATACAATCAACACAGCAGCATGATCATAACACGTGCACTAACAGAGCAGTAATGTAAATATGAACCCACGTCCCTCCCCCCCTCGCTCCACGTGCAGATCTAAACTGAGTGTTTACAGCGTCTGTGACCCCGACCCTCCGCAGGCCGTGAGAGCCTCACCTCCCACACGCTGGGTGTTTTCCTCCAGAGGCTGGCGGATGGTCGTTGTTTCAGGCGTGTACTTCGTGTGGAAAGGTTTCAGAGTGACGGAGTAAGTGGTTTCTCTGAACACCATCAGATCCGTGCGCAGAGAAGAGACTCCTGCTGTGGTGCGGCCATGTTTGTTTGTGTTTTTACAATAAGACATCAGGAAGCACTCTGTGGCCCCGTCTCAGGTCGGCTACTTTCATCTCCTCGCTCCTCGGTCCTCGGTGTCACTACCCTATCCGTCCCCCTGCCCGATCTGCACTGCGCATGTGCGAGATGGTCCGCCATATTGGAGAACTCCGGACGGCAACCCAAGTAGGACACTTGACACAGTGGCTTTTGGCAAAGCTCAAAAATAAAACTTGAGAGAGAGATGAGTTATTGTTATTACAACGTGACTTCACTTTTATTTAACAACTCTTTTTATTGGGTTCTTTTATTTGGGGTTAAGTACATTGTCTGAATTAGTGAGAAATTAATTTAACTTCTGTTTGACAGCCATATGCCATACATGTTTGCATACATTCACAGTAAATATTTATTCAGTATGATAGCTGTCTAACAGAAGCTGAATCCATTTCTCACTCGACACTCGGTCTCACCGGAAGTTGATTTGTCTGCGACATCTTGAGAACCGTGGACGACCGAGGAGCGATAACCGAGGAACCACCAGACCATCCTCCGATGAAATCCTCAGACACTCGCCCCGCCCCCTTACTGTGTATCGCTCCCTGATTGGACGATGCAGCGCATGCACTGATCTGATGCTTCTTGACATGAGAGCCGTTTCCCAGCGGAGTGAAGAAAACACATGAACCTCACGAGAGTCACTCCTCAGTTTTTAACGTGTTCTGTTTCAATTCATGTTTCATTGAGTTACTAACATGTGATATATCTGAACAACAAAGTGGGCAAAAATCATTTTATTCATTTTTTGGAAACATTTTCATTATCGCTTTTTTCGCCTATACATTTTAAGAATGCCGTTTTTTGAGAATGAGTTCTTATATTTTTTGTATTTATTTGGGTCTACAACAGATGATACAAATGTTTGTGTCAGTAAATGTGAACTAACAGAGGCGGGGGTGTTTGTGGAAGCAACGGGGACAGAGCTGCTGTCAGACGATCAGCTGTGCAGCGTCATCACAAACGGACGTCGCTTCACGTGACGCTCCGGAGGAAAGGACGTCCCATTGCTCTGAAAACTCATTTCCTGCTTCTCGTGGTTTCCTTGCGTCCCTCCACTCTTCCCCGGTGTGAGGGACTAGACGCAAGGAAAGGACGCAAGTGAGGGACGCAAGGAATCCATTTCACCGACCTGAGCCTGAGTCTCTGAATGATGGAGAACGATCCTCTTTCTCTCATCCTGTCTGAGGACCCGATGCTGTTTGTTTCCTCTTCTTGTTCTAAAAGCGGCTTCATCTTTCATTTTCCATCATCCCCAAAGTCCTGCTGAATTCACCGATCGTCTTAAATACATAAAGTCAGACTCAGTCCAACTGAAAGTAGTAAATAAATCCTCTGACGAGAATGTGTTTGTTTCCACAGTAAATGTTGTTTCTCTCCTCAGATCACACGTCCTCTCTGTGAGCGCTGGGGATTACCCATGATGCTTTGCTGTGTGTTGTAATGATGTGTGTGTGTGTGTGTGTCCACAGTGAGTTTGTGTCCTGGCTGATGGACATGGGGGAGACAGGAAACCCAGAGGAGGGGGTTCACCTGGGTCAGGCTCTGCTGGAGAACGGCCTCATCCACCACGGTATGGTTTCTGCTGCCTCTCAAAGCTGGTTTGATCTTTGTTACTTTTCCCAAATCTAAAATCAAACCTGCAGAGTCTCACTTACGGTGAGCTGCAGGACGGGAAGCTCAGATTACCTTCTCAAATAAACTCCGTAGTGTTCTTGAGTTGCTCGTTCTTTAGGTCCTTCTCAAATCATCTGTATATTGTTTCTTTAGGATTTGAATTGACTTTATCTTTTATTTTCAGTCACAGACAAACACCAGTTCAAACCCGAACCTGTTCTTTATCGTTTCCGTTACGACGACGGCACGTACCACCCGCGCAGCGACATGCACGACGTCATATCCAAGGTAGAAGCCGATCGTCTTCACATTCAAATCACATTGAACTCATGTATAACTTAAAGCCTCTCCCTGGTTCCCCTCAGGGCGTCCGTCTGTTCTGCCGTCTGCACAGCCTCTTCACTCCCGTCATCAGGTACGAGGACACGCTTCTTTTTGAGTACGCATTTAAAAAAGAGGGAAATATGACGGTGAACTGAGTTAATTGATTAATGAGGAGAGGAGGACAGATGGTGATTCCTCTGCCTCTCAGACACAGATGTGGAGAAAGCTGTCTTTCAGAAGTAGCTTAGGAACATGTGGTGCGCAGACACTGTGTTTCAATACATACATGTTCTCCTGCAGCGTTCCACTCATCAGATGCTCCTGTTGGCCAGCGCTGTAACACATTGTATAGCTGTGATTAGTTGATGGAAGGAGATGGCACATTCTTTGCACTGCAGGAGGTGTGGTCATCCTCCTCTGCTGAGTCTTCACAGTATCTTTGGGTCCAATGCACTCAGTGCTGTTATAGAGCGTTTTAAAGAGGCCACCCAGTCATAGTGGTCACATCACGGTGAGTGTGACCGACAGCAAGAAGTTCTGCTGGAAGTAAACATTGATCTCTGTTTTTTAAAATGAAGCAAAATACAGATTTCTTTATTCAACACTGCTATTGGTGAAGTTCTGGTCCTGAAACTAAAAGCAGAAAATAAAGCATGAAACTGAACCCTGGATGTGAAGCAGGTGTTTTCAGCTCGTGTGTGTGTGTGTGTGTGTGTGTGTGTGTGTGTGTGTGTGTGTGTGTGTGTGTGTGTGTGTGTGTGTGTGTGTGTGTGTGTGTGTGTGTGTGTGTGTGTGTGTGTGTGTGTGTGTGTGTGTGTGTGTGTGTGTGTGTGTGTGTGTGTGTGTGTGTGTGTGTGTGTGTGTGTGTGTGTGTGTGTGTGTGTGTGTGTGTGTGTGTGTGTGTGTGTGTGTGTGTGTGTGTGTGTCAGCATCAAGGTCTTTGTGTTTGTGCCCGCAGAACAGATTTCATGTCACACAAAATATAAAACTCTCGGCTGCAGCTATGTTTCTGTTTGAACTCCTGAAAGCCTGGAGGATGGTATGTGTGTGTGTGTGTCTCTCTCTATGTGTGTGTGTGTGTGTGTGTGTCTCGCTCTGTGTGTGTGTGTGTGTGTGTGTGTGTGTGTGTGTGTGTGTGTGCCAATGCAGCACAGGGCCTGGGAAACGCCAGAGTTTAATTGGAGCAGCCGGCCCCTGAATAATTAGGTATAATTTCCTGGCCGAACGAGAGATGAAGTGAAGCGGGGAACACACACACACACACACACACACACACACACACACACACACACACACACACACACACACACACACACACACACATACACACACACACACACACGAAAAGCTCTGAATGTGCAGTTTGAAACGTCTGCAGGCACACAATTGTACGTTAAAAAATGCAATGACAAGAGGTTTTTTAATTTGCACAAAGCAAAAGTCGTCATACATTTCCTTCACACCATTTCTAACAAATAAGAGCGAGTTTGTCCTGCAGAAACTCAGCGTTATGGATGCATGTGTCAGGTTTCCTAGAATAAACAACGATATCTTCAGTTATGTTGCACTTTCTGCATTCGTTCGTCCCAGAGAGTGCTTTTGAAACCTTCATCCATTTCCCTCGAAAATGTCAGCGTGGACTTTCCCCTCTGCACAGCGAGTTAGAAACCCTCCTGACCTTTCCCTCAAAAAGCTGTTTCCTTCCCCCGACATATGGCTGCTCACTGGACGATGTTACCCCCATCCTTCACTCTGACAGGAGGCACTTTCGCCTCTTCTGCACCAAGTGTGTGAACATAGAGGGTTTCAGCTGCTTTACACGACGCTGACAGGCTTTAAGGCTAAGTGGAGAGATGGCAATGAAAAACTGAAGGCTCCTCCAACAGAGCAACATGAATATATATATATGACATCAAACTAATAAATCAGATAAAATAGTGCAAGAGAATGTTTTGAGATGTGCAAGTAAATACAAATAAAATAGAAATAATGCAAGAAGAGTCAATATACAAGTAAATGGAATATGATGTATAGATAAATAATTAGCAAAATGCAAACAGATGAATGTTGTGTGTGTGTGTGTGTGTGTGTGTGTGTGTGTGTGTGTGTGTGTGTGTGTGTGTGTGTGTGTGTGTGTGTGTGTGTGTGTGTGTGTGTGTGTGTGTGTGTGTGTGTGTGTGTGTGTGTGTGTGTGTGTGTGTGTGTGTGTGTGTGTGTGTGTGTGTGTGTGTGTGTGTGTGTGTGTGTGTGTGATACCTTTTTAGATTCAATGATCTAACCGTCAAAAATATATTTCTCTACTGTGCAGAAGAGCAGCAAATGAAAGCTGAAACTGAGTATTTAGAGTAGCCCTAAAGAGATGTTTACAAAGTACCGTGTTGCATATTATGTGTGTGTGTGTGTCCGGGGAGGCCCCTGTGTTCATGGGAAAGTCATGGCTCAGTTTCAGAGACATTCCCGGGGTCACTGCGGCATTGTGGGTAACGCCAAAGCACCGCGGGGGGGCTGCTGCCAGGAATGCAGTTTCTCTGTCACCATCTCACAGAAAATCCCCTCAGATTTATGACTCAGCAGCGTTTAAAGTTTAAAGGTGCCGACAGCGGGAGATATTGAGACTCCATTACTGTCTGAGTCTAAGTTATTGTTACTTCACATGTTCTCCATCTGGTTTAGTACACTTTAAAGAGTCCTCTCCTGCTGATGTTCAGGTGTATATCAGTATGTAGTGTCTCTACTTTAAAGAGTCCTCTCCTGCTGATGTTCAGGTGTATATCAGTATGTAGTGTCTCTACTTTAAAGAGTCCTCTCCTGATGATGTTCAGGTGTATATCAGTATGTAGTGTCTCTACTTTAAAGAGTCCTCTCCTGCTGATGTTCAGGTGTATATCAGTATGTAGTGTCTCTACTTTAAAGAGTCCTCTCCTGCTGATGTTCAGGTGTATATCAGTATGTAGTGTCTTTACTTTAAAGAGTCCTCTCCTGCTGATGTTCAGGTGTATATCAGTATGTAGTGTCTCTACTTTAAAGAGTCCTCTCCTGCTGATGTTCAGGTGTATATCAGTATGTAGTGTCTCTACTTTAAAGAGTCCTCTCCTGCTGATGTTCAGGTGTATATCAGTATGTAGTGTCTCTACTTTAAAGAGTCCTCTCCTGCTGATGTTCAGGTGTATATCAGTATGTAGTGTCTCTACTTTAAAGAGTCCTCTCCTGCTGATGTTCAGGTGTATATCAGTATGTAGTGTCTCTACTTTAAAGAGTCCTCTCCTGCTGATGTTCAGGTGTATATCAGTATGTAGTGTCTCTACTTTAAAGAGTCCTCTCCTGCTGATGTTCAGGTGTATATCAGTATGTAGAGTCTCTACTTTAAAGAGTCCTCTCCTGCTGATGTTCAGGTGTATATCAGTATGTAGAGTCTCTACTTTAAAGAGTCCTCTCCTGCTGATGTTCAGGTGTATATCAGTATGTAGCATCTCTACTTTAAAGAGTCCTTTCCTGCTGATGTTCAGGTGTATATCAGTATGTAGTGTCTCTACTGTAAAGAGTCCTCTCCTGCTGATGTTCAGGTGTATATCAGTATGTAGCATCTCTACTTTAAAGAGTCCTCTCCTGCTGATGTTCAGGTGTATATCAGTATGTAGTGTCTCTACTGTAAAGAGTCCTCTCCTGCTGATGTTCAGGTGTATATCAGTATGTAGTGTCTCTACTTTAAAGAGTCCTCTCCTGCTGATGTTCAGGTGTATATCAGTATGTAGTGTCTCTACTTTAAAGAGTCCTCTCCTGCTGATGTTCAGGTGTATATCAGTATGTAGTGTCTCTACTTTAAAGAGTCCTCTCCTGCTGATGTTCAGGTGTATATCAGTATGTAGTGTCTCTACTTTAAAGAGTCCTCTCCTGCTGATGTTCAAAAAGCTCTTTATTTCTCTCATACTGCCTGAGCTGCAGCACCTCTTTTCACCCTCTGTCTGAAATCAGAGCTGTTCTGATTGGTTAGCTGGCCTGCTCTGTTGTGATTGGTCAATCAGTTTAGAGATGTTCCGCCCCCTTAGCCTATCACTCACAATGTGTTGGAGTGCTAGCCAATAGGAGAGTGAGTGTTACATAGTAAACAAAACAAAGGAGTCCAATGGAGTCACATTTTAAGGTTTAATTGTGTTTATATCTCTCCTTGTGTTTTCCCCCTCTCAGGGACAAAGACTATCATCTGCGGACGTACAAATCAGTGGTGATGGCCAACAAGTTGATAGACTGGCTCATCGCTCAGGTAATCCATCGTTATCATCAGAAATAGATCAACAAAATGACCTAATGACAAAAAAAGTCACACTAAATATGCCTTGAGGATTTCACACTCAGGGTCCAGAAGTCCGTTTACTGACGTTTAGTGATCTCAATGTTCACCGTCCAGTAAAACAACCATCATGGAAGAATCATCAAATACGAAAAACAAAGAGAATTGTCAGCATTTATGATCTGTGTCTCTTGACATGTACGTAAGAACTCACACGGGTCAAACAGTGCACAAGAACGTTTAAGGAAAACAACATATAATAATGTAATAACTAGTGTTATAGTGTGTTGAGTGTAAGCATAGTGTTAATGCAAAATCAAGAATGGCACAAATTAGGGCTGCACGATATTGAAAAAAACTGACATTGCGAATTGAAGAAAATATCGTTTTTTTCCCCCGCAATCCATCCCTTCTTGAACTTTAATGCTAGACAATTGGTATTTTTATCATTATATTTAACCGGATGAAGGATTTTAGTCACGGACGTCTGGATCTTAAGTTATCAGAGCAACGAGCTGAGCTAGCTCGGTTAGCAGCGCCGAACTGGAGAAACACATGAAACGACTTTATTCAGTGTTTTGACCTTTAACCTCCGGGTCCGTTTGCTCTGGAGATTTGATTGGTGGTTTGCTGTCACTCACTCAAGTACCCCTGACATGAGAGCCGCGCAAGTTTTCCTTTTGTAGCAAGCAGAAAAATAATTGTAACATGACGTGTTTGAGTTAATTTGCCTGCTTAATATCGCAAAAAATAAATAACATATCGTGCAGCACCAGCACAAATGCTTTATAGAGTGCTTTTGTTATTGTATGCTCTGCGTTAATAATACAAAATAAATACAAAATTCGAAGCAAATTCCGAAAGTTACATAATTAGCTTTTTGGAAAGTTTTCTTTGTCCCAATTATCTCCTGACTTTAAACACATCAGTTGGAGATTGTGTTTGTAGTTTTTGTAACTCTCCTGATGTTCAGCAGAGTCACGAGCAAACTGAGCAAAGAGAGGAAAGTGATTCCTCCAGCTTCACTACGTCACAGGAAGCTCTGAGGCTGACGGGTTGATCGTCCCATGCAGCTTGACAACAACCAAATGAATACCACTGCAGAATCAATGTGTGTGTGTGTGTGTGTGTGTGTGTGTGTGTGTGTGTGTGTGTGTGTGTGTGTGTGTGTGTGTGTGTGTGTGTGTGTGTGTGTGTGTGTGTGTGTGTGTGTGTGTGTGTGTGTGTGTGTGTGTGTGTGTGTGTGTGTGTGTGTGTGTGTGTGTGTGTGTGTGTGTGTGTGTGTGTGTGTGTGTGTGTGTGTGTGTGTGTGTGTGTGTGTGTGAAGCCTCCAGACCAAAGTGCCGTACAGTCAAATAAACAAACAAACAAACGGAAGTCACACAGCTCAGCTCACACACCATAAAACAAGTCAAATGAATAGACCATTTAA
>NC_136911.1:807621-812621 GCF_949606895.1 Notothenia rossii
TGTGTGTGTGTGTGTGTGTGTGTGTAGACTGAGTGTGTGTGTGTGTAGACTGTGTGTGTGTGTGTGTGTGTGTAGACTGTGTGTGTGTGTGTGTGTGTGTGTGTGTGTGTGTGTGTGTGTGTGTGTGTGTGTGTCTGATGAGATGTCTCCTCTCTGTTTCAGATCAGACCGACTGATGGAGGCTACGGCTTCACACTGGAGGAGAGGAACAGAGTCCCCATCATCAAATCTGTGGAGAAGGGCTCCCCTGCTGAGGTGAACACACACACACACACACACACACACACACACACACACACACTGACTGTTTCTCCCAGTAGAGTCATTCAGCTGGTCTCCCTGTTGTGATATTAATGATACATCGTTATTTAAGGCTTGGATTTGTGTTATTTTTCCAAAAGGAAGCTGTAACTATGTACAGATCATTTGTTCAAAGAGTGTCTGAAATGTGAGCATTGTAACTTCAAACCCTGCTGGACTGTACTGTCTGTACGAAAGCACGTCGTCTCTGTTTCATTGAAGCAGCTGCAGGACGTCTCGATGCTCAGACTGTGGTTCCCTCTGTTACTCAACTTCCTGCTGCTGCTTTTCACTTTTCAGAAGTTGCTCTCAAAGCCTTGATGTCTCCTCAGTCCCCAGAAGCCCGATGTTGTTAACGTGGCTGGATCATCAGTCAGAAAACACAAAGATCTGCTTCACGCTGATGAACACGGACGCTAACGTTAGAGACTTTAAAGATCGCTTTATGTTTGAGGTCAGCTTTGATCTGCTGGATGGAAATAGGCTAATGTTTGAAGGCAAATGTGATCAATCTGAGCCCACATCCCATCGTCCCTGAAGACATCATATATATAAAGTGCAGCAGCATTGAAAGCAAGCCTTGAAACTTGAAAGAAAGTCTGGATCGCATCGAGGCTGCAGGAAAACATCCAGACCATCAAATCAAATCAAATCAAAATGTATTACATTGATCCCTGAATCACAAGAAAGGCCTCAAAGGACTGTTCAAAGCAAACAAAGCAAACTAAGCAAACAAAGCAAACTAAGCAAAGCACATGTCTCATGCACAAAGTGTAGAAATAGAAATGAAAATCTTCCGACCTGAGCTCCTTCAACAATCCAGACAAATAATATAATAATAATAATAATAATAATAATATAATCAAACATTCAACATGAGTATTGCCTTGTGATGAAAGCATGTGCCTGAAGTGATGCTCATGTGGATGGAATGAGGAGATGGAGATTAGTTGAAGAGGAAGACAGATGGGTTTGGAGTTAGAGTCGACGGAGATAGCTTCGGATCTGAAATGGAAGACGATTCCAAAGGAGAGGCTCAAGGCTCTTATTGTCATGTCCAACAGAGCAACACGATATCCAATAGTTAAAACTAGAGATGTTCCGATCCGATCACGTGATTTTCAAAAGATCGGAATCGGGATTCTTTTTTTCTTTTTTTTTTAAATACTTTTTTTAAAATGTTGTATTTAATGTTAAAAAACAAAAATGGCCATGTTCAAGTCTTAAAGTCATCCTGAGGCCTTAGTTTTGGTTTCAAATCACAGAACATCATGTATGTGGTGCTTCTTTGGGGCTTGTTTTCATAGACCTGCTTATTTCTCTCAAATCAGGCAACAGAGTGGGCGCAGTGTCTAATTGTAGCAGTAAGCTAACGAGTACTGATAAGCTTTATTTTGTTTTGATCCAATGCTGCACAACTGAACTGATCCAATGCTGCTGTGAAAGAAAGAAGCTATATCCATGTTGGATAGAATATCCAATTTAAATAAAACAATAACCTTAAGGGACAACTTGAATGCTTCTTTTCTTTTTTTTCTCTTAATGCATTGCATAAAGATCGGATCGGGAAAAATCGGTATCGGCAAATTGTCAAAATCAAATAATCGGAATCGGATCGGGAGCAAAAAAAGGTGATCGGGACATCCCTAGTTAAAATAGTGCAAGGAGAGTCTATATTCAAGTAAATGGAATATGATATATTAGATAAATACTAAGGTGCTCTGAATGAAGAGGCTCTTCCCCCTACGGATGATTTGTGAAACAATGGAAGCTGCATGTTCGTAGATAAACGTTACTACCCCATATCGGCTTGACTGTGATGTATAGAAATCCTTTGGGGGCTTTGGTGGTCTTTCTTTACGACCTGGGAAACGAGTCCATGCCTTAGGTTTTAGCAGACTGGACTTCTGCAATAGTGTTTTCACAGGTCTCTGTTACAACATCTATAAAAGAACTACAACTCATCCAGAACGCCAGGCCTCATCAAAAGAGAGCACATCAGGCCAGTCCTCACCAAAAGAGAGCACATCAGGCCAGTCCTCAAAGAGCTGCTTCCTGTCACACCAAGGACACACTTTGAAATCCCACTCTCTGCACACCAAGCACTGGATGGGTTGGGATGTCAGAGATCTTCACTGTTGGAGCCAGAGATCTCTCACCCTCAGGAGGTTTACTCCTCGTCTCCAGAGTCAGAACTCCTGAGGCGGCTTTGAGCTTTTACTCAACCCAAGGAACAAACTGAGTGAAACCCTTCTTTTGAATGCAGCTGTCCCGAAGTCCTTTAGCCGATCCTTATCGTTGCACTTTGAGCTGCAGCCAGTATTATATCACTTTTATGAATTGTGTTTGTTTTGTTTTTAATTATCTTGTGTTAAAAGCACTTTGCCTCTGTGTCTTAAAATGTGCAAATAAACTAGCCTCGAACCTTATACCATATAAAACACATTCTTTAAATGCTTCCTCCCCTGAAGATGGCGGGTCTGGAGACGGGGAAGAAGCTGTTCGCTATAAACGGAGACCTGGTGTTCCTCCGGCCGTTCTCCGAGGTGGAGATCCTCCTGCAGCGGTGCTTTCACAGCAGGGGGCCCCTCAGGGTCTTAGTGAGCACCAAGCCTCGAGAGTAAGTCACATGGGCTTTCAAACGGGCAAAGAAGTGATGGTTTTAAAGTGTGCTTATATGAAGCTCTTCTCCAGGCAGTGAGGCCCTGCACTGATTTGGGCGTGTTTAGGAGAACTACTGTAAAAGTATATATATTTATTTTTAGACGATTTGCTCGTTTACTTTGCCCTTTCTGACGGGGATATTACGTCTTTATTTATATTCTCCCTCCACAAGACATTGACTCAAACAACGTAGTATCAAATGTTAGAAAATATTAAATGATGTGCATCCCAGTGACTCAAAGTCCAAGGTGATGTCTTCAAATGTCTTGTTTGGGAATGATCCAGAATCAAGAGGCTTAAGATGGCATTTTAAAACATTTCTGCATAAAGAAAGTGACTTGATGACCAGCTGATGGTCAGAACAGATGATAACATGCAATGACACATTTCGATCTATTGACACATTTCGATCTATTGCTAACTGTAAAAGAAAGGATTTTTTTGCCACTATGGAGAATAACCTCAAACAACCTCATGTGAAATTATCCATTCCACCTGTATCTGAGTAAAGGTACGATCTAAGAGACTCCTCCTCCTCCTCCTCTTCCTCTCAGGACGGTGAAGATCCCGGACTCGGCCGATGGTCTGGGTTTCCAGATCCGAGGCTTCGGCCCGTCAGTGGTGCACGCCGTCGGCAGAGGTGAGAGATCTCCACCTCTCCGCCCTTGTGTTGTGCTTCACAGCTGGAGAGCAGATGCTGTACTCCTGGATGTGTGTGGCTCGGCCTCAAGACTCAGATTCCACCTGCTCTCCGTGCGGCTAAGTCATGTTCCACATTTAGAATCATTTCCACGTGCCTGCTCACATTTTCTGCTAGCGGCTGGATTTCTCTGTGTTTTGAAGGAGAGCGTGTGTGTGTGTTGTTGTTCCAGCTCAACACCGCGAGCTGGAACAAAACAGAGTGAAATCAAGAAACAATCCTCAGCCTTATCGGGAGTTTTTCAGGGGATTGGATCTAGTTTTTTTATCTGCCTGCAGCTGTGTGTGTGTGTGTGTGTGTGTGTGTGTGTGTGTGTGTGTGTGTGTGTGTGTGTGTGTGTGTGTGTGTGTGTGTGTGTGTGTGTGTGTGTGTGTGTGTGTGTGTGTGTGTGTGTGTGTGTGTGTGTGTGTGTGTGTGTGTGTGTGTGTGTGTGTGCTAGCACTGGGAGATGTTACTGGTTTGGTGTTGCTTTGGTCCCTGAAGGCAGCATCTCTGGTCCAATGGGATTTGAGAGTCTGTGAGAGGTAAACAACAACAGACACACATGAGGAGTTTCACTGCTAATTAGAAATCCACTCAGAGAGCAGCGACCTCGTGCAGAGATGCATTCAGGTGCTTCTTTTCAAATCCTTCCACCCGAGTAGGGAACTTGTTTTTCCGATATTCATGAGCTTTAAGTCGTACAATATGGACGCTATAGAGAATATGTGTTTAAGGTTGCTTTTACTACTGATGGGGAAGTGTTCTGTGGATTACCTGACACCACAGGAATGCAAAACAAATGCATTATTATTATTATTATTATTATTATTATTATTATTATTAATAACAGAAGTGAAAAATAGACGTCTGTTTCTTCAAAATGTAATGGACTCTTCCTCGCATGGTGCTGCATCCCTCCCTCACGTCTCAGTGAAATCAGTTCAGGAGGCTTTCTGTTCCCCTGCAGGTAAACACAAACAAAGGTGTAAACACAAACAAAGGTGTAAACACAAGCTCCTCTGTGCAGGTGATGAAGCTCAGATGTTGAAGCCTCACTCAACGATGTGCACCTCCACTTTGCTCTCAGACATCGCTTCTTGACGGGGATATCACGTCTTTAGTTATATTCTCCCAGCGTAGTATAACAATTCTGAAAATATTGAAAGAGGTGCATCCCAGTGACTCCAAGCTGATGTCTTCAAATGTCTTGTTTCGTCAGTCCAAAATACATATATATCTTTTAATGTGATATAAGCAAGAAATATGAGAGAATTGAGACTGCACTTTGTAAACACTTAAGGACCAATGAGCAGCTGAGGAGTGTACATGCTGCATATCCCCGTGTGAGGAATGC
>NC_136911.1:822621-829568 GCF_949606895.1 Notothenia rossii
CGTTATCGAGCAGAATTGCTTTGAAAAATAGATGTTTTTTAACAATGAAATATCTGATGAAGGCCTGAGCTCTAACAGAAGGCCTACGTGAATACACTGAATACACTGCAGAACAAAACACCAAGCAAATATAAATCCTGGTTTATTTGAGAGGAATTGACTCTCTTCTTACCTTCCTCCCTTTTTCCCTTCCTCCCTTCCTCCCTTCTTCGTCCCTTCCTCCCTTCTTCCCTTCCTCCCTTTTTCCCTTCGTCCCTTCGTCCCTTCTTCGTCCCTTCCTCGTCCCTTCCTCCCTTCTTCCTCCCTTCCTCCCTTTTTCCCTTCGTCCCTTCCTCCCATCTTCCCTCCCTTCCTCCCTTCTTCCCTCCTTTCTTCCCTTTGTCCCTTCTTCCTTTCCTCCCTTCCTCAATCAAACTCTCTCCACTTTATTCATATCAACCTGACTGATCTGACTTATTTACTTCATTGTGGATAAAAGCATGCTCTCTAACCTGGACCTTTGTGATGAAGATGTGATGAAGATGTGATGAAGATGAAGATGTGAGGAAGATGTGATGAAGATGTGATGAAGATGTGATGAAGATGAGATGAAGATGTGATGAAGATGAAGATGTTGATGCTTTAATGTGTAAAGTGGGTTAAGTACAGATGAAGAGATTTCTGCTGATAAGCGTCCCCTCCTTGTTTTCCCCCCCCCGAGGCCCCAAACTGTGCTCCTTTCCTTTGATTAAGCGTCGGCCAATCAGAGAGCCCGCACAGCTTCACTATGGCGACAGTAATGAGGGCAGCGTGTGAATGGAGAGGAACGAAGAGAGTTTAAAATCATAAAAACAATCAGATGTTAAGTTCAGAAACTCAGCGGAAAAGAGCTGTTGGTTCAACGGACCCCCCCCTTAGAAGGGTCCTTAGAGGGGACACTGCATTCCCCTTTAAGGTGACCCCCCACTTAGAAGGGTCCTTAGAGGGGACACTGCATTCCCCTTTAAGGTGACCCCCCACTTAGAAGGGTCCTTAGAGGGGACACTGCATTCCCCTTTAAGGTGACCCCCCACTGAGAAGGGTCCTTAGAGGGGACACTGCATTCCCCTTTAAGGTGACCCCCCACTTAGAAGGGTCCTTAGAGGGGACACTGCATTCCCCTTTAAGGTGACCCCCCACTTAGAAGGGTCCTTAGAGGGGACACTGCATTCCCCTTTAAGTGTGTGTGTGTGTGTTTGTGTGTGTGTGTGTGTGTGTGTGTGTGTGTGTGTGTGTGTGTGTGTGTGTGTGTGTGTGTGTGTGTGTGTGTGTGTGTGTGTGTGTGTGTGTGTGTGTGTGTGTGTGTGTGTGTGTGTGTGTGTGTGTGTGTGTGTGTGTGTGTGTGTGTGTGTGTGTGTGTGTGTGTGTTGGGGGGGGTTAGATAACAAAAAACTCCATCGTTTGCATTTATTGAAAATCGGCTTTAAATACCAACATGTGTTTCTGCAACTGTGAAAATATCCAGTCCTCTTCCTGCCGACACAGCCGTGTTGACCCAGCTGCACGCTTAACATATTAATATCCACACACACACACACACACACACACACACACACACACACACACACACACACACACACACACACACACACACACACACACACACACACACACACACACACACACACACACACACAGTGAGGAGCTTCCTGCAGAATCAAAGAGTGTCTCAGATGTCCGAGGTTTTTTTTTTCTCACTTTAGTTTTTGTTATATAAAAAACATTGCAACAACAGCTGTGCACGTACATGACAACCCAAACTAAATAAACAATGCAATACAGCTATACATACAAATACAGAAATAATATAAGATATACATTTGACACATTCTCATTTTCCACCTTGCCGCTGGTTTGAATCTTAAACATTGACCATTTCTCTTCATGTTGTGTTTCTTGCACTCTCAAGTCGATATGTCAGTTTTTTTTCTTGCAGCTATCAACGCTATTTTTACAACATATCTCTCTGTGTAGTGAACATGTTCCTCTGTACAGATAGAGTACCATGGAGTCCATGAAGGAACCTCATATCTCTCTGTGTAGTGAACATGTTCCTCTACAGATAGAGTACCATGGAGTCCATGAAGGAACCTCATATCTCTCTGTGTAGTGAACATGTTCCTCTGTACAGATAGAGTACCATGGAGTCCATGAAGGAACCTCATATCTCTCTGTGTAGTGAACATGTTCCTCTACAGATAGAGTACCATGGAGTCCATGAAGGAACCTCATATCTCTCTGTGTAGTGAACATGTTCCTCTACAGATAGAGTACCATGGAGTCCATGAAGGAACCTCATATCTCTCTGTGTAGTGAACATGTTCCTCTACAGATAGAGTACCATGGAGTCCATGAAGGAACCTCATATCTCTCTGTGTAGTGAACATGTTCCTCTACAGATAGAGTACCATGGAGTCCATGAAGGAACCTCATATCTCTCTGTGTAGTGAACATGTTCCTCTACAGATAGAGTACCATGGAGTCCATGAAGGAACCTCATATCTCTCTGTGTAGTGAACATGTTCCTCTACAGATAGAGTACCATGGAGTCCATGAAGGAACCTCATATCTCTCTGTGTAGTGAACATGTTCCTCTACAGATAGAGTACCATGGAGTCCATGAAGGAACCTCATATCTCTCTGTGTAGTGAACATGTTCCTCTACAGATAGAGTACCATGGAGTCCATGAAGGAACCTCATATCTCTCTGTGTCTTTTGCAAAACCTTCTGTACCGATTCCCAAAAGTTAAGTATGCATGTCCGATTTGTTTTAAAGTAATCCCCCCCCTCTCTCTTTCTTCAGCCTCTTATCCTCCATCACTCATCCCCCCTCCTCGGAGACAAGGACCCCCGAGAGCTTCATTTCTGCAGAAAACGAGGGCGAGAAGGGCGAAAAGAACGGGAAGAAAGTGTGTTTTAACGTGGCGGGCGACGAGCAGGAGGACTCTGGACACGACACCATCAGCAACAGAGACTCCTACAGGTGGACACATACGAAAAAGTTACTTTAAAGTGGACCTATCATGCTATATTTAAATAATGTGTAGGACCATACCTATGTAAGGCATATTTATACTTTTTATTTTTCAAAATACCAAACAGATCATGCATTTTAGCCATTCCTCATTTCGCTCAATTTAACACTGTCTTTGCATCATGGGCTGATTCTGTGAGAACAGCACCATCTACAGGCCTGGCATATGTACTACAGCGTCTCCAGCGCTTTCCAACGGCAATGTCCGTGGCTGTCTCCTCTTGATTGGTGGAGTTGGCCCAATAGCCGTAGCGCCACTTCTGTGACGTCATAGAAGTGTTCAAATCTGGATCAGTCTGTATCAGATCCGTTGCAGCCCCTTTTTAAGAGATTTGGGTATGGAGGAAAATAGAGAGGGTTGTGTTTTCTGACACTTGGTGAGTTCCCTGGAACACCGGGGGGGACACATGTTCAGGTATACAAGACGTAGAAAAGTGCATTTTGCATGATAGGTCCCCTTTAAGTTCATTTAAACCATAATAAAGTGTGTCTCTGTGTGTCCTCAGTGACTGTAACAGCAACAGGAACTCCATCGCCTCGTTCACCAGCATCTGCAGCAGCCACTGCAGCTCCTACGTTCACAGTGACGACATGGACTCAGGTACACACACACACACATACACACACACACACACACACACACACACACACGCACACACACACACACACACGCACACGCACACACACACACACACATCAGGAAACACATATAAGTTCAGTCTATTGGCAGAAAGAAATAACAAAACGTATGATGTGTTTAAAACAGGAGATCAAGGTTTTTTGTTTGACCATTGCAGGGAATTCATCTGGTTTACTACTGCGGTATGAACCCAACAATTAAAAAGATTTTACTGACATTTAATTCAAACAAATGGAAGAAATATGATGCTGAAATAACTCCATCATGTTTCTGCTTTGTACATATCTTTAAACTCTGGTTTTGTCCGGTTCTGTACCTTTTAAAATGTTTGTTTTTTTACGCTAGCCCGCAGACTCTAAAATATACGTATGTGTTTTACATTTATGATTTAGTAATCCTCATATCATTTTATGCAAATCTATTGATTATATAATTGCCTCATGACATCGGCCACGGGGGATTCACTTGTTCTGGTTTCTTTGCAGTGACTTTGAATGTAATTATACTGTGCAGAGCATTCACTGACTGCACAAGACATCACACATTAGTCAGATATGATAAACATAACTCATGCTGGGTTTGAAACAAAAGCTAATTGGACTTTTGGCACGGTGCAAGTTTGACCACAGGATCATTCTGTGTATATTTAAGCATTGCTTCCCACCAGCAAATTAACATGCCTGCAGTAAAAACCACAAAAAACGATTCTGCTGGGATTTGATTCCAGTAAAGAACCCAAAACGAAATCACTCCTATCATGATGGCCATTTGTAAAAAAGTTCTCACACTCTTTGGTAACTTTTCAGGTCAGGTTGAACTTGACCCTAGAGAATTCTCTTTTTAGGAATGCTGTAATAACTGCAGCTGCTATATCCTGTATTTAGACCTTAACACGGCAGGAGAGAACTGTTCTCTTTGTCAGATATAGTCCTGAGAGGAGAACGTATCGCTCTCCCTCTGAGTCGATTAAACATTGATTCAATTCAGATCCTCCTCCTCCCTCCCCTGGTGCCAATTAGCGTCTGTTCATGTCTCTGCATTACAGAGAAGAGAGGTGGAACTACACCTGACGCGTTCATTGATTCCCTGCATGGCCTCCATATGGCAGCAATCTATAACATCAAAATGGTGCACATGATCTGAGCGTCATAATCAACAAACCCGATCACACACACCGAGGGAAAATGCTCCCAAAAGTGACGAGTCATGATTACAATCCACCGGCAGGGGGACACCTTGACGTTGAGTCTGATTGGATGTGACATCTCAGCTGGACTTATCATTAACAACACAGCTGTGCATCCTGACACACACACACACACACACACACACACACACACACACACACACACACACACACACACACACACACACACACGCGCACACGCACACGCACACGCACACGCACACACACAGAGCAGCTGTATTTCAGATATACTCTTTTCCTTTATGCTCAGTAGGAGCCAAAACGTTGATTTATGTGTATAATTGATTGGTGTCATTTGATGGTGATCCTCAGCCACGTGGGGCGGAGCGGCTGATTGGTGCTGCGATGGCCTCAGCTGGTTCAAAGAGTCCTGCTGGTTATACTCTGGGTTCTATTTTGGTTGTGAAGCCACGCGTTTTTTTGAACGCTGCACTGCAGAGAAGATACGATTTGTTTATTTAAGTGACGAAAACTGTTTCAACATCGTCTGTTAAGATATCTTCATTTGTGTTTAAAGAAAAGAACGAACAGTGAAGAAATGGAAACGATAACATGAAAATAAAAGAAGGCTCCGTTATGCTCAAAGCTGAGAACATTTTAGAGAAAGACAGTAAACAGATCCTCACTGCATGTGTTGCTTTTGTGTGTGTGTTAAACATTGTCCTGTTGTGTGTGTGTGTGTGTGTGTGTGTGTGTGTGTGTGTGTGTGTGTGTGTGTGTGTGTGTGTGTGTGTGTGTGTGTGTGTGTGTGTGTGTGTGTGTGTGTGTGTGTGTGTGTGTGTGTGTGTGTGTGTGTGTGTGTGTGTGTGTGTGTGTGTGTGTGTGTGTGTGTGTGTGTGTGTGTGTGTCTGTGTGTGTGTGTCCTGCAGGAGATGAGCTGCCCTGCAGTGTGTGGCTGTCTCATGATAAGCAGAAGAAGCTGCACAGTTTTCTGGAACATCTGTTCAGCCAGGTGAGTCGCACACAAACACAAACACACACACACACAAACACACACACACACACACACACACACACACACACACACACACACACACACACACACACACACACACACACACACACACACACACACACACCTGTACACATCAGGTGAATGTGAGGTATTAGAGAAGACCCTAACAACATGTATCAAACCCAGTTCGTCTCGAAGCTCAAATTTGTACATTTTAATATTTTAATGGAAAAAAGGAGGCATTTACATTATTTGTTATAATTGTTATCCATATGGAAGTGAAGCAGGTGAAAAAGGAGCAAATCTCCAGAGGCTTGAAAAACTGCCTTTTCTGACATTCTTCCATGAAATGAACTCTCCAGATAAAGGAGTAATCAAAGTATGAGGAGATGATTTAATGATCTAATAGCCGTACACAGAGCAGGGATTGGTTCTTTTTTACTCGTGCTCAATACGTTTAAATCGTGCTATTTTTAAACTGACCCCTGACCTTTCTGAGACTTCAGAGCAAAGGTCAACCGTATCTGAGTTGATGTGTTTTATGAGGATGTCTCCATCTGCTGTCTCCGCACTCTCAGCTGCTTCCTGCCGTTCCTTGTTTCGCTGTTTCCCCCTCTGTTTACTCACTATCAGCTGTTTGTGTTTTTGCAGCAGCTTCTGCTTCCCTCGTTTTTGCTTTATGAATTTTGCTCTAATTTTGGAAGTGTACTCTCAGTTGTAGTCCCTGTATGCTACACAAGGACAACAAACAAACAAACAAACAAACAGGAGGGCATTCAGCGTTGCTCTCTGTTATATTGTCAGACTCACGGTGTACACTAAATAGACCCTACTGAATCATCTTTGTTATTCCATGCGTTCTTCCTGGTGCCTACATTTCCCACAATGCATCTCACATGACACCTCACTCAAGGACACCTCTATACACTGTGATTCTGATGGTGTGTGTGCAGGTGGAGTCGATCTGCAGCCTGCTGAGAGGAGCTGTGGTCGCCCGAGCCTTCGAGCAAACAAAGTGCTTCACTCCGGGGCGAGGACTGCAAGGTGAGGCCGGGACTGTGGATCGTTAGAGTCTGAACGCTTTCACCTTTC
>NC_136911.1:829768-849768 GCF_949606895.1 Notothenia rossii
GGACTATAAGGCGCACCTGAATATAAGCCGCAGCAGCTAAATTGAATGATGTGTACATATATAACCCGCACTGGACTATAAGCCGCAGGTGTTTTAATGTTTCATTACCATATGTAAGGGTTCGTGCACAGAGGGGATTGTGGGGAAAGAGATGGCTGTTTGAGGAAGCTCCCATTTATTAACATTTCAACAAACAAGTTGCATATTTGCATAACGTATTCAAGTGTTAGCATTTAGTGCAATAGTAGCTACAGAACATGTGCTTTGTAAACTGTACTGTATCACATAGCGTTTCAGACACACACACTTTTCAACTTTCAAACTTAAACGGTGCGCTCCCAGCGCACGTACCGGCAGTGATCTACAGCAGTGGTTTTCAACCAGTGGTACGGGGACAAACTGTCTCGCTCTCGTAATGTCTGTCTGTCTTGCTCTCGTTCTGTCTCTCGTACCACTCTCGGTTCCACTTTTACTTTTGCGCGCTACCTGTCTCACTCTTTTCCGGCCTCCAGCTTTTCCTGCTGGAGCCCGCCGCTTAAAGGTGGGGGGGCGCGGACCGGCCATAGAGCCCAATAGAGTTAAAGGTGGTGGACTGTAACCTGTAAAGTCCATAGATCTAGGAGGTCCCCTAGTGGCCGTTAGCTGTAACATCCATAGATTAGCCGCACCGTTATATAAGCCGCAGGGTCGAAAAATGGGAAAAAAGGCGCGGTTTATAGTTAGAAAATTACGGTACTCACAATTATGTTTGCCTTTCAAATTATGACATGAAAATCAGATTTTATCCTAAAGATCTTCAACTGAAAGACAGAAAAATATATAAAAAAGAAGCAAAAATGCAAAATAGGACGTTCAGTATATTTGCATCTGGGTGACGCATTGCAGATTGAAGTCTATGGATCTGAGTCGTGTTGCAGCTCGGCTCCAAAGAACTACAGATGCTTTAATACCAGGATTAAAACATGTTTACTGAAACCTCTGTAGATAATAATCCCACTCTTTGGAGAGCGTCCTCTCTCGACACCTTCCTCTAAACATCTGCTGCAGATGTGTGTAATTAAACAGAGCTTAAAACGTTATCTTCTTCTTCTTCTCCTGAAAGCTTGAAATCAGATCCTGCAACAAACACGAATGCACCTCGGCTCGTTCCCACCGAGCGGTTTAATTCAGTCGTAGTGTTTTGCTCGATGAGTGAGAGGAATGTTAAGCATCGATTTAGAGAGTGGGATTTCCCAAAGTGTGTTAGTGGATATGAAATGTTCTGTGAGCATCAGGCTCTCTTTCTCTTTAGGACCTGCAGGACCTTCTGGGACTCCTCGGCTCCTGTGAGGCATCCTCTTTCCTTTGCTTGCAGACTGCCGTTTTATCTGTATTCAAAAAGTCCCTATTCTAATTTAGATACCACAGCAGCGCATGTGTGCGTGCACGTTCTGCAGCACCTTTCTTCAGGACAGGACCTTTCTAAGCTCACATGTGGTGTAATCAGGCTGAAGCGTGTTCCTGCAGCAGGGGGGGGGAACTGTCAGTCTTCACCTGAGCACAGATTAGAATTGATTCTGAAGTCACACACAGCCGAAGCAGCTGACGGGAGGGAGTTCCTGGGGAGAGATGTGTAATAGCAGCACGCTCCAAACCCCCCTAACCAACTGGATTCAATACAGACGGCCTTGTGAGCGGGAAACTGCAGATCACTTCAGTCCAAAGTAAAGACACCGCCTCCTGCTGTTTGTAGTCGATGAGATAATTAGAAGCACTTCATCGTCCCCAATCTAGGACATGTTTGCGTTGCAGCAGAAGAAAAAGACTGTAAACGTCTCAAAATAGAAATAAAATAGCATTACAAAAAGAAAGCAGGATATTATAGGAACATTAGTTCTGTAAGGAATGGATTATTAACTATTACATTGAATATAAATGTTAAATCTTTAAACCAGTGCATTCACTCAGCCTCTACACGACTAGATATCTCTTTTTGATAAACTTAATTGTGTGAGTAATTCTCCTTAGAAACATTTCTTGAAGAGCTGCTTCCAGACTCTCTCTCTTAATTCATGTTAAAGTAAATAATGAGACATTTCAATCAGCTTGGAGTTTTTCCAATATTAGCAGAATATGTTTAACTAAAACAAATATTCGTTAAATCAAGGAATCATTTTTCCAGATATTTCCATATTCACAACACAAGTACTTTGGATTTTCCTATTTCGGTTATACGCCTGAAAAGTGACAAACGGACGAGAGAGATATTGATTTATAATCGGTGGCATTTCTACAGAGCTCTGAATCACTGTTTCATAAAGAGAATTATTTAGAAGAAGTTTGAGCACAAAGAGAGGCAACAAACAGCAGCCACACGAGAGCTTTGTGTTTCCTTACTTTGAGGAACCTAGCTGAATACTGTGCATTCTTAACAAAAAGGATGTGAGTGTCTTTTATCCAAAGACAGATTTCTCTCATTTCTCTCTTTCTGACAGGAAGTTTCTGGAGGTATTTAGTTTTTCAGGACATGTGTTGCATGTTTTTCTCATTTCATATTCACACGCTGATGCAGCTGAGTGTGTTTCACTGCAGGCATTCAGCTATCTGTCCTAAAATGCACGTGGCAGTAATGAGGAAATGTTTGAGAGACTGTCGTTAAGTTTCTCACGCCGTGATACACATTGAAATGATCTGACAGATGGTGTGTAATGATGGAGGTGGAGAGATCAACACATGGATTTATGATGCATGCTGTGTTAGTTAAACAGATCATTCGTGTTCCCATCAGCCATCGGGAATCTCTGCAGTGCAGTCTCTCTTTTGTAATCACAGATACTGCTTTTGTCTGCAAGCCAGATCCATCCTCTCTGTGTTTTCAGGGACAAATGCAGAGTACACACATCCTTTACTGAAGTAGAAGTACACACATCCTTTACTGAAGTAGAAGTACACACATCCTTTACTGAAGTAGAAGTACACACATCCTTTACTGAAGTAGAAGTAAAGAACTTTGAAATGTACTTCAGTAAAAAGTACCCATAACTAGCAGCTGTTTTAAAGAGTACCTGACCTCCCTTTATATTAATAGAACAATAATGTCATTGTTAGCTAATGAATGTTTCCATGGTGACCAACGGCAACATGACAACGTTTTCATTGGTCCCTCTTCTTTAGAGAAGACCAGGAAATGATGGATACACGGATCGTGTTCAAATCAATAGGCACGCAATGACTCTAAATAATAATGATCACGCCACCAAACACACATTCAGACTAAAGGAACCAGCCTGTTTGGAAAATGAGAGAAGTAGAAAGTACAGGTCTTTGAGTTCAACATGTGAGAAGTAGAAAGTACAGGTATTTGAGTTCAACATGTAAGAAGTAGAAAGTACAGGTATTTGAGTTCAACATGTAAGAAGTAGAAAGTACAGGTATTTGTGTTCAACATGTGAGAAGTAGAAAGTACAGGTATTTGAGTTCAACATGTAAGAAGTAGAAAGTACAGGTATTTGTGTTCAAAATGTAAGAAGTAGAAAGTACAGGTATTTGTGTTCAACATGTGAGAAGTAGAAAGTACAGGTATTTGAGTTCAACATGTAAGAAGTAGAAAGTACAGGTATTTGGGTTCAACATGTAAGAAGTAGAAAGTACAGGTATTTGTGTTCAACATGTAAGAAGTAGAAAGTACAGGTATTTGTGTTCAACATGTAAGAAGTAGAAAGTACAGGTATTTGTGTTCAACATGTAAGAAGTAGAAAGTACAGGTATTTGAGTTCAACATGTAAGAAGTAGAAAGTACAGGTATTTGTGTTCAACATGTAAGAAGTAGAAAGTACAGGTATTTGTGTTCAACATGTAAGAAGTAGAAAGTACAGGTATTTGAGTTCAACATGTAAGAAGTAGAAAGTACAGGTATTTGAGTTCAACATGTAAGAAGTAGAAAGTACAGGTATTTGGGTTCAACATGTAAGAAGTAGAAAGTACAGGTATTTGGGTTCAACATGTGAGAATTAGAAAGTACAGGTATTTGAGTTCAACATGTAAGAAGTAGAAAGTACAGGTATTTGTGTTCAACATGTAAGAAGTAGAAAGTACAGGTATTTGTGTTCAACATGTAAGAAGTAGAAAGTACAGGTATTTGGGTTCAACCTGTAAGAAGTAGAAAGTACAGGTATTTGTGTTCAACATGTGAGAAGTAGAAAGTACAGGTATTTGTGTTCAACATGTGAGAAGTAGAAAGTACAGGTATTTGTGTTCAACATGTAAGAAGTAGAAAGTACAGGTATTTGTGTTCAACATGTAAGAAGTAGAAAGTACAGGTATTTGTGTTCAACATGTAAGAAGTAGAAAGTACAGGTATTTGGGTTCAACCTGTAAGAAGTAGAAAGTACAGGTATTTGTGTTCAACATGTGAGAAGTAGAAAGTACAGGTATTTGTGTTCAACATGTGAGAAGTAGAAAGTACAGGTATTTGTGTTCAACATGTAAGAAGTAGAAAGTACAGGTATTTGTGTTCAACATGTAAGAAGTAGAAAGTACAGGTATTTGTGTTCAACATGTAAGAAGTAGAAAGTTCAGGTATTTGAGTTCAACATGTAAGAAGTAGAAAGTACAGGTATTTGTGTTCAACATGTAAGAAGTAGAAAGTACAGGTATTTGTGTTCAACATGTAAGAAATAGAAAGTACAGGTATTTGTGTTCAACATGTAAGAAGTAGAAAGTACAGGTATTTGTGTTCAACATGAGAGAAGTAGAAAGTACAGGTATTTGTGTTCAACATGTAAGAAGTAGAAAGTACAGGTATTTGTGTTCAACATGAGAGAAGTAGAAAGTACAGGTATTTGTGTTCAACATGTAAGAAGTAGAAAGTACAGGTATTTGTGTTCAACATGTAAGAAGTAGAAAGTACAGGTATTTGTGTTCAACATGTAAGAAGTAGAAAGTACAGGTATTTGTGTTCAACATGTAAGAAGTAGAAAGTACAGGTATTTGTGTTCAACATGTAAGAAGTAGAAAGTACAGGTATTTGTGTTAGAAATGTAAGAAGTCAAAGTAAAAAGTTGTCAGAAAAATAAGTAGTGAAGTAAAGTACTGATACCAGAAACATGTACTTAAGTACAGTAACAAAGTATTTGTACTCCACTACTTCCCACCTTTGAAGATCAGCTGGTTAAACCGATGTAATTTAAGTATAAATATAAGAGAAATGAGCTGAGCTCTAGAGTCCAGCGAAAACACTTTTACTGCTTTTCATTTAGAGACGTTTATTGGCAAACTAATGCATCGAGTTAACGAGGACTAACTCAGGGGCTTTATTTGTTTTAAACACACGTGTATCAGCTAAACCCCTGAGCACACACCTCTCACTTGTATACAGACTCTTATTTGAATTGACTCGCACATCTCAAAACATTCTCCTGCTATTATACCTTGTTTTGAATGGCCATACCCGCACTAAGCTAATGTGCAAATGATGATGAAGCCTGGAATTGAACTGAGGGACAGCGGTGTAAATCACACTCACTCAACAATAGATGTGTGACATCCCTTCAGCATGAATCATCACAACAACCACAACAACAACAGAAATCTGAGCTCCATGTGACTGATGGCTCTCCTCCTCTCTCGGGAGGTTATGATTGATAACACAAAAGCTGCTGCAGCAAAACATCCTCCATGAAACGTGCCTTAGTGAAGCAGTGAGGAAATGTGTGATGTTTCCCAGCTTTGAGAGGGAGTCAGAGGAAAGCCACAGATCCATTCATCATCTCTCTGATTGGTTCATTGAGCAGCTGGAACGATGACACGTCTGCTCTCAGTGAGGCTTCATATCGTTCAAAACACTTTTCTTCTTCTTCATTGCTTTGTAAAGAGATGCATCTGTGATCTACGCCCCCTGCGTGTGTTCCTCATCTGCAGATACTGAGACTCTTAAAGGACGAGACAAGGTGCTTTTATTCAGTCTGAAACAGATACCATTACTAGCCTTTACATTCAAGTTTGATTTACAATAACCTTTCCTTTGTGAAGTGTTTCCTATATCTCTATATATCTCCTATCTCATCTCAACTCTCCCTGTGTTTCTCTGGTTTTAATATTCATGTTTTGGTGAGAAAATGCAGCCGTTTGTTGTTAAAAACACACACGGAAACGCCTCCACTGGATACAAGGCTCTGTACGTGCAGAGGTGGGAAGTAGTGGAGTACAAATACTTTGTTACTGCACTTAAGTACATGTTTCTGGTATCAGTACTTTACTCCACTACTTACTTTTCTGACGACTTTTGACTTTGACTTCTAACATGTTGAACCCAAATACCTGTACTTTCTACTTCTTACATGTTGAACCCAAATACCTGTACTTTCTACTTCTTACATGTTGAACACAAATACCTGTACTTTCTACTTCTTACATGTTGAACTCAAATACCTGTACTTTCTACTTCTTACATGTTGAACTCAAATACCTGTACTTTCTACTTCTTACATGTTGAACTCAAATACCTGTACTTTCTACTTCTTACATGTTGAACACAAATACCTGTACTTTCTACTTCTCACATGTTGAACTCAAATACCTGTACTTTCTACTTCTTACATGTTGAACACAAATACCTGTACTTTCTACTTCTCACATGTTGAACACAAATACCTGTACTTTCTACTTCTTACATGTTGAACTCAAATACCTGTACTTTCTACTTCTTACATGTTGAACTCAAATACCTGTACTTTCTACTTCTCACATGTTGAACTCAAATACCTGTACTTTCTACTTCTTACATGTTGAACTCAAATACCTGTACTTTCTACTTCTTACATGTTGAACTCAAATACCTGTACTTTCTACTTCTTACATGTTGAACTCAAATACCTGTACTTTCTACTTCTCACATGTTGAACTCAAATACCTGTACTTTCTACTTCTCACATGTTGAACTCAAATACCTGTACTTTCTACTTCTTACATGTTGAACACAAATACCTGTACTTTCTACTTCTCACATGTTGAACTCAAATACCTGTACTTTCTACTTCTTACATGTTGAACACAAATACCTGTACTTTCTACTTCTCACATGTTGAACTCAAATACCTGTACTTTCTACTTCTTACATGTTGAACACAAATACCTGTACTTTCTACTTCTCACATGTTGAACTCAAATACCTGTACTTTCTACTTCTTACATGTTGAACTCAAATACCTGTACTTTCTACTTCTTACATGTTGAACACAAATACCTGTACTTTCTACTTCTCACATGTTGAACTCAAATACCTGTACTTTCTACTTCTTACATGTTGAACTCAAATACCTGTACTTTCTACTTCTTACATGTTGAACACAAATACCTGTACTTTCTACTTCTTACATGTTGAACACAAATACCTGTACTTTCTACTTCTCACATGTTGAACACAAATACCTGTACTTTCTACTTCTTACATGTTGAACACAAATACCTGTACTTTCTACTTCTTACATGTTGAACTCAAATACCTGTACTTTCTACTTCTTACATGTTGAACACAAATACCTGTACTTTCTACTTCTTACATGTTGAACACAAATACCTGTACTTTCTACTTCTTACATGTTGAACACAAATACCTGTACTTTCTACTTCTTACATGTTGAACTCAAATACCTGTACTTTCTACTTCTTACATGTTGAACACTAATACCTGTACTTTCTACTTCTTACATGTTGAACTCAAATACCTGTACTTTCTACTTCTCACATGTTGAACACTAATACCTGTACTTTCTACTTCTTACATGTTGAACACAAATACCTGTACTTTCTACTTCTTACATGTTGAACACAAATACCTGTACTTTCTACTTCTTACATGTTGAACACAAATACCTGTACTTTCTACTTCTTACATGTTGAACACAAATACCTGTACTTTCTACTTCTTACATGTTGAACACAAATACCTGTACTTTCTACTTCTTACATGTTGAACTCAAATACCTGTACTTTCTACTTCTTACATGTTGAACACTAATACCTGTACTTTCTACTTCTTACATGTTGAACTCAAATACCTGTACTTTCTACTTCTCACATGTTGAACACTAATACCTGTACTTTCTACTTCTTACATGTTGAACTCAAATACCTGTACTTTCTACTTCTTACATGTTGAACTCAAATACCTGTACTTTCTACTTCTTACATGTTGAACACTAATACCTGTACTTTCTACTTCTTACATGTTGAACTCAAATACCTGTACTTTCTACTTCTTACATGTTGAACTCAAATACCTGTACTTTCTACTTCTTACATGTTGAACACAAATACCTGTACTTTCTACTTCTAACATGTTGAACACAAATACCTGTACTTTCTACTTCTTACATGTTGAACTCAAATACCTGTACTTTCTACTTCTTACATGTTGAACTCAAATACCTGTACTTTCTACTTCTTACATGTTGAACTCAAATACCTGTACTTTCTACTTCTTACATGTTGAACTCAAATACCTGTACTTTCTACTTCTCTCATTTTCCAAACAGGCTGGTTCCTTTAGTCTGAATGTGTGTTTGGTGGCGTGATCATTATTATTTAGAGTCATTGCGTGCCTATTGATTTGAACACGATCCGTGTATCCATCATTTCCTGGTCTTCTCTAAAGAAGAGGGACCAATGGAAACGTTGTCATGTTGCCGTTGTTCAGCATGGAAACATTCATTAGCTAACAATGACATTATTGTTCTATTAATATAAAGGGAGGTCAGGTACTCTTTAAAACAGCTGCTAGTTATGGGTACTTTTTACTGAAGTACATTTCAAAGTTCTTTACTTTGACTTGAGGAAAGAAGTTTAGTCAGTACTTCTACTTTCACCAGAGTATTTTTAAACACGAGTATCTGTACTTCTACTTGAGTAAAGGATGTGTGTACTTCTACTTCAGTAAAGGATGTGTGTACTTCGACTTGAGTAAAGGATGTGTGTACTTCTACTTGAGTAAAGGATGTGTGTACTTCGACTTGAGTAAAGGATGGGTGTACTTCGACTTGAGTAAAGGATGGGTGTTCTGTTGACATCTCTGTTGTACAGCATGAGCACCTTTGTATTGATGTACCTGTGCATGTGAAGGTCTTTCCTGCCGTAGTAACTCATGTCCGACATACAGCTGGTGATAAATCAGGAAGTGTAAATAGGAAGTGAGGAAGTGACCTCTAGAAGCAGTTCTCCATCAAACCCCGAGGACGCTGCAGGGGATTCTGGGAGATTTAATAACGCAGAGTGTCACTCAGTGAGTGATTTACAGGGACCAGCCTGCACCTCTGCAGCCTCACGCACGCTGTTATAAATATATAATACATCCTGGACACGTGTGAGGCGTCTCAAGGATTCAAGGCTTTTATTGTCCTTTGAACACAGTGTAGTTTTGTCAATGAAGATCTTAGGCTCCTCCAACAGTGCAACAACTTAACAGATACGACCGTTCAAATACAAGTAAATACAATAGAATAGAAATAGAGCAAGGAGACTCTACAAGTCATTTGAATCCCTTGACTCCTGCATCCTTTCCCTCCTCTTAACTCCCTTTCCTTCCTCCTTTGACTCCCTTTCCTTACTCCCTTGACTCCTGCTTCCTTTCCCTTCTGAACTCCCTTTCCATACTCCCGAGACTCCCTTTCCTTAATCCCTTGATTCCTGCTTCCTTTCACTCCCGAACTCCCTTTCCTTACTCCCTTGACTCCTGCTTCCTTTACATCCTGAACTCCCTTTCCATACTCCCGAGACTCCCTTTCCTTAATCCCTTGACTCCTGCTTCCTTTCCATCCTGAGCTCCCTTTCCTTACTCCCTTGACTCCTGCTTCCTTTCCATCCTGAGCTCCCTTTCCTTACTCCCTTAACTCCTGCTTCCTTTCACTCCCGAACTCCCTTTCCTTACTCCCTTGACTCCTGCTTCCTTTCCCTCCTGAACTCCCTTTCCTTACTCCCTTGACTACCTTTCCTTACTCCCTTGACTCCTGCTTCCTTTCACTCCTGAACTCCCTTTCCTTACTCCCGAGACTCCCTTTCCTTAATCCCTTGACTCCTGCTTCCTTTCCCTCCTGAACTCCATTTCCTTACTCCAGAGACTCCCTTTCCTTACTCCCTTGACTCCTGCTTCCTTTCACTCCCGAACTCCCTTTCCTTACTCCCTTGACTCTTGCTTCCTTTCCCTCCTGAACTCCCTTTCCTTACTCCCTTGACTCCCTTTCCTTACTCCCTTGACTCCTGCTTCCTTTCCCTCCTGAACTCCCTTTCCTTACTCCCTTGACTCCCTTTCCTTACTCCCTTGACTCCTGCTTCCTTTCCCTCCTGAACTCCATTTCTTTACTCCCGAGACTCCCTTTCCTTAAGCCCTTGACTCCTGCTTCCTTTACCTCCTGAACTCCATTTCTTTACTCCCGAGACTCCCTTTCCTTAATCCCTTGACTCCTGCTTCCTTTCCCTCCTGAACTCCCTTTCCTTACTCCCTTGACTCCCTTTCCTTTCTCCCTTGACTCCTGCTTCCTTTCCCTCCTGATCTCCCTTTCCTTACTCCCTTGACTCCCTTTCCTTACTTCCTTGACTCCTGCTTCCTTTCACTCCCGAACTCCCTTGACTTACTCCCTTGACTCCTGCTTCATTTCCCTCCTGAACTCCCTTTCCTTACTCCCTTGACTCCCTTTCCTTACCCCCTTGACTCCTGCTTCCTTTCCCTCCTGAACTCCCTTTCCTTACTCCCGAGACTCCCTTTCCTTACTCCCTTGACTCCTGCTTCCTTTCCCTCCTGAACTCCCTTTCCTTACTCCCGAGACTCCCTTTCCTTAATCCCTTGACTCCTGCTTCCTTTCAATTCCAGATCCAAGGCTTTTATTGTCATGTGTTCAGCAGCTACAGTGAGAATCTGAGGTCACGGCCTCCAACAGAGCAACACAGTGAAACAGATTGTGTCAAATGATACGTATAAATCCATTTCTCCTTAAAAGCCATGCAGTTACATTATAGATTAGCTGTTCCTTAACATAATATATTGTGTTTATTATAATGCTTTCTCAGCTTCACAACTCACCTTTTGGCATCCTCAAACTGTATCCTAAATTTTATTTCTGCTGCATCTGGTGGATTATATTTGAAACACTCAGTCGAGGTGTTTCTTCGTGCTGTTTGGATGCAGGATAATGTGGAAAGAAACCTCTTCTTCTGTAAACGGCCTCCAGCTTCCTTTTGTCATGACGAGGCAGAAACAACGAGAATTAAGTGTCCTCATCGGCCCGATAACATAAAACCAGATCAGAGCAGGAAACCTCTGGCCTGCAGCCAACTGCTCCATTAGTGTGTGTGTGTGTGTGTGTGTGTGTGTGTGTGTGTGTGTGTGTGTGTGTGTGTGTGTGTGTGTGTGTGTGTGTGTGTGTGTGTGTGTGTGTGTGTGTGTGTGTGTGTGTGTGTGTGTGTGTGTGTGTGTGTGTGTGTGTGTGTGTGTGTGTGTTAAAAGCATCTAAACATATAGTTTTCCTTATACCCTCCCTCTGCACTACCGTGGTTGTGGTTGTGAGACCTCCCCCGTGGATGCAGAGTTACACTTTATGCGTTTTAATATTGGATAAGGAAGAGCTAAGCCTGTGTAAAAGCCTGCGGGCGCTAAAGCAGGGCAGCTGGAGTTCAGAGGCTTAAAGCGAGTAATAACACACACCCAGCTGAGGTAGACCTTAATATATATATATAGAGAGTGTGTGTGTGTTATGTTCCCAGCCTCACTTTGCACAGTGTGTGTGGGCTTCATATTCACTTCTCTTGCATTATATAAGGTTTAAGTGGAGATCATCTGCAGATATTGAGACTTTTAAAGGACGAGACGAGGAGATTTTATTCAGTCTGAAACAAATGCTCCTCACAGACAGATAGAATTACAAACCCTGAAGACACCTGAACATCAGCAGGAGAGGACTCTTTAAAGTAGAGACACTACATACTGATATACACCTGAACATCAGCAGGAGAGTACTCTTTAAAGTAGAGACACTACACACTGATATACTCCTGAACATCAGCAGGAGAGGACTCTTTAAAGTAGAGACACTACATACTGATATACACCTGAACATCAGCAGGAGAGGACTCTTTAAAGTAGAGACACCACATACTGATATACACCTGAACATCAGCAGGAGAGGACTCTTTAAAGTAGAGACACTACATACTGATATACACCTGAACATCAGCAGGAGAGGACTCTTTAAAGTAGAGACACTACATACTGACATACACCTGAACATCAGCAGGAGAGGACTCTTTAAAGTAGAGACACTACATACTGATATACACCTGAACATCAGCAGGAGAGGACTCTTTAAAGTAGAGACACTACATACTGATATACACCTGAACATCAGCAGGAGAGGACTCTTTAAAGTAGAGACACTACATACTGATATACACCTTAACATCAGCAGGAGAGGACTCTTTAAAGTAGAGACACTACATACTGATATACATCTGAACATCAGCAGGAGAGGACTCTTTAAAGTAGAGACACTACATACTGATATACACCTGAACATCAGCAGAAGAGGACTCTTTAAAGTAGAGACACTACATACTGATATACACCTGAACATCAGCAGGAGAGGACTCTTTAAAGTAGAGACACTACTTACTGATATACACCTGAACATCAGCAGGAGAGGACTCTTTAAAGTAGAGACACTACATACTGATATACACCTGAACATCAGCAGGAGAGGACTCTTTAAAGTAGAGACACTACATACTGATATACACCTGAACATCAGCAGGAGAGGACTCTTTAAAGTAGAGACACTACATACTGATATACACCTGAACATCAGCAGGAGAGGACTCTTTAAAGTAGAGACACTACATACTGATATACACCTTAACATCAGCAGGAGAGGACTCTTTAAAGTAGAGACACTACATACTGATATACATCTGAACATCAGCAGGAGAGGACTCTTTAAAGTAGAGACACTACATACTGATATACACCTGAACATCAGCAGAAGAGGACTCTTTAAAGTAGAGACACTACATACTGATATACACCTGAACATCAGCAGGAGAGGACTCTTTAAAGTAGAGACACTACTTACTGATATACACCTGAACATCAGCAGGAGAGGACTCTTTAAAGTAGAGACACTACATACTGATATACACCTGAACATCAGCAGGAGAGGACTCTTTAAAGTAGAGACACTACATACTGATATACACCTGAACATCAGCAGGAGAGGACTCTTTAAAGTAGAGACACTACATACTGATATACAACTGAACATCAGCAGGAGAGGACTCTTTAAAGTAGAGACACTACTTACTGATATACACCTGAACATCAGCAGGAGAGGACTCTTTAAAGTAGAGACACTACATACTGATATACACCTGAACATCAGCAGGAGAGGACTCTTTAAAGTAGAGACACTACATACTGATATACACCTGAACATCAGCAGGAGAGGACTCTTTAAAGTAGAGACACTACATACTGATATACACCTGAACATCAGCAGGAGAGGACTCTTTAAAGTAGAGACACTACATACTGATATACACCTTAACATCAGCAGGAGAGGACTCTTTAAAGTAGAGACACTACATACTGATATACATCTGAACATCAGCAGGAGAGGACTCTTTAAAGTAGAGACACTACATACTGATATACACCTGAACATCAGCAGAAGAGGACTCTTTAAAGTAGACACACTACATACTGATATACACCTGAACATCAGCAGGAGAGGACTCTTTAAAGTAGAGACACTACTTACTGATATACACCTGAACATCAGCAGGAGAGGACTCTTTAAAGTAGAGACACTACATACTGATATACACCTGAACATCAGCAGGAGAGGACTCTTTAAAGTAGAGACACTACATACTGATATACACCTGAACATCAGCAGGAGAGGACTCTTTAAAGTAGAGACACTACATACTGATATACACCTGAACATCAGCAGGAGAGTAAATCCAGTATTTCAAGCTTCTTCACTTCCTGTTTTGCCTCCAGTGCTTTTTACGAGATGCCGTTTAACTCGTTTATACTGTGAGCATCTTTTAAATGACACGGCCATCTTGAAACAATTACACGGGCTGTTAGCTCTGAACCCTCCACTAACTCAGCTCCTGGTGATTTAATAAAGCATGCCAAAAGGTTAAAGGGTAATTTGCTCACAGAGAGATGAAGCACCTGGATAACTTCAACAAGTGGAGGAGAGAAATGTGCATCTGAACATCTGAGATTGATGAGCTGTTGCACACACTTCCTTAACGACTGCAGGAACTGGACTTAAAGGGATACTACAACCCATACAATAATTACTTATATATCAATTACTCACCCCAGGATACTTTGAAATATTGCAGGGAACTTTTGCATGGTTCAAAAAGATCAACAAATGAAGAAATAAGGAATTTAAGGAAATCAGGGCCTCGTTCTTGTGCATGAATCCCACTCGTCCAGATGAGTCCAACATGTATTTAAAATGTAGATTATTTTAGATAATGCTTTTTTTTAAATGCAACAGTCCATTTTTTAGCATGCAAGAAACACAACCGGTTATCTCCAAGAATACAAAGTTATCTGTGGAAGTAATTGATATATAAATGATTATTTTGGGGGTGACTCTCTTCAAGTGCCTTTTCATACGTAATGTTTCCTGCAGCGCTGCATTATGAAGTATATCGTTCATTGTTTGGCGAGCATGCTTCTCCATGGCTTTGAATCCCTTGTTTATAATCAGTCTCTTGAATCAGGGATAACAGTCAGGGAGGAACAGCTCGGAGAGATGATTCCTCTTCAGCCTGATTTCAGAAAGCAGGTCTCCTCTCTGCTGGAGAAGACGTGATTTCATTACAGTCGGCTAATCTTGGTGTTTCTATTTATAACTGCTGGATTACTCACTTATATGTGCTGACTGCTGAGTGTGCACTTCATTGGGACTCATAGAGTGCTGCCCCCTGTGGAGAGAGAGGGAATGGCTCCCTCTGCTCTGCATGAATGAATGAGTTGGAGTGACGCCCAGACAGCGAGATGCTGAGCGTGTGTTTCTGCTGAGCTGGACCCCAGCTACTCAGCTGATGGATGCTGCAGTGGTTCACGCTTCACACACACAGATGTGTTTGTATTCACATGTTGTGTGTGTGTGTGTGTGTCCCTCAGGGCTTTCTATCTGGACCAGTCCAACCTGACGCCAAGCTCCACTCCTAAAGCTGCTCTCATCGATAAGGTGAGAGAAACTCATGATGCCTTCAGGACGAGACACAAAAACACTATCTTTAATATTATTTAAAACAGAGAAATGACAAAACCCCATTTAGTTATTTTTTCGCATAAAAACAACTCTGTATAGAGTTCAGAGTCATATACAAGTCACACTGCATCTCCCTCTGTAACCTATCTGTACAAGTCTAAAATCCAATTTTGGAACTATTCATTGTTTTGTAACATACAACTTGTTAACTTTGGGTTTGAGTCTCATACAAGTCTAACTTAGGGTTTGAGTCTCATACAAGTTTAACTTTGGGTTTGAGTCTCATACAAGTCTAACTTTGGGTTTGAGTCTCATACAAGTCTAACTTTGGGTTTGAGTCTCATACAAGTCTATCTTTGGGTTTGAGTCTCAAACAAGTCTAACTTTGGGTTTGAGTCTCATACAAGTCTATCTTTGGGTTTGAGTCTCATACAAGTTTAACTTTGGGTTTGAGTCTCATACAAGTCTAACTTTGGGTTTGAGTCTCATACAAGTTTAACTTTGGGTTTGAGTCTCATACAAGTCTAACTTTGGGTTTGAGTCTCATACAAGTCTAACTTTGGGTTTGAGTCTCAAACAAGTCTAACTTTGGGTTTGAGTCTCATACAAGTCTATCTTTGGGTTTGAGTCTCATACAAGTTTAACTTTGGGTTTGAGTCTCAAACAAGTCTAACTTTGGGTTTGAGTCTCATACAAGTTTAACTTTGGGTTTGAGTCTCATACAAGTCTATCTTTGGGTTTGAGTCTCAAACAAGTCTAACTTTGGGTTTGAGTCTCATACAAGTCTATCTTTGGGTTTGAGTCTCAAACAAGTCTAACTTTGGGTTTGAGTCTCATACAAGTCTAACTTTGGGTTTGAGTCTCAAACAAGTCTAACTTTGGGTTTGAGTCTCATACAAGTCTATCTTTGGGTTTGAGTCTCAAACAAGTCTAACTTTGGGTTTGAGTCTCATACAAGTCTATCTTTGGGTTTGAGTCTCAAACAAGTCTAACTTTGGGTTTGAGTCTCATACAAGTCTATCTTTGGGTTTGAGTCTCAAACAAGTCTAACTTTGGGTTTGAGTCTCATACAAGTCTAACTTTGGGTTTGAGTCTCAAACAAGTATAACTTTGGGTTTGAGTCTCATACAAGTCTATCTTTGGGTTTGAGTCTCAAACAAGTCTAACTTTGGGTTTGAGTCTCATACAAGTCTATCTTTGGGTTTGAGTCTCATACAAGTCTAACTTTGGGTTTGAGTCTCAAACAAGTCTAACTTTGGGTTTGAGTCTCATACAAGTCTATCTTTGGGTTTGAGTCTCAAACAAGTCTAACTTTGGGTTTGAGTCTCATACAAGTTTAACTTTGGGTTTGAGTCTCAAACAAGTCTATCTTTGGGTTTGAGTCTCAAACAAGTCTAACTTTGGGTTTGAGTCTCATACAAGTCTAACTTTGGGTTTGAGTCTCATACAAGTCTATCTTTGGGTTTGAGTCTCATACAAGTCTAACTTTGGGTTTGAGTCTCAAACAAGTCTAACTTTGGGTTTGAGTCTCAAACAAGTCTAACTTTGGGTTTGAGTCTCATACAAGTCTAACTTTGGGTTTGAGTCTCAAACAAGTCTAACTTTGGGTTTGAGTCTCAAACAAGTCTAACTTTGGGTTTGAGTCTCATACAAGTCTAACTTTGGGTTTGAGTCTCATACAAGTTTAACTTTGGGTTTGAGTCTCATACAAGTTTAACTTTGGGTTTGAGTCTCATACAAGTCTAACTTTGGGTTTGAGTCTCATACAAGTCTAACTTTGGGTTTGAGTCTCATACAAGTTTAACTTTGGGTTTGAGTCTCATACAAGTTTAACTTTGGGTTTGAGTCTCATACAAGTTTAACTTTGGGTTTGAGTCTCATACAAGTCTAACTTTGGGTTTGAGTCTCATACAAGTCTAACTTTGGGTTTGAGTCTCATACAAGCTGCAATGCATCTGTAGTTTAGTTGAGTCATTGGTGTTTAGTCCAAGTTGCAGGTCTTCTTTCATTTAGACCGAACTCAAAACCTATTCTTAAAGTGTAAACTTTGATCGCAGGTGGGACTAAGTCATTGTTTTCCAAGCCGTAGCAGCCAAGTCAAACATCCTAAAGTTTAAAGAAACGTGTTTAGTTAGTAAAGTATACATTCTGCTTTGTGACTTTTTCATTGTTTTGCAAGTCACTAGTCTTGCACCTACATCCCTAGTCCTTAACTTTCCTTGTCTAGTCAGAATTCATCTCTCTCATCACAAGTCAGGGTTTCAAGTCAGTCATAACCTCATATAACTTGTGTCTGGAGTCCATACTCTTGTCTATCTACCGGAGAGAGGACCACAAGGACCTAATCAGCTGATCTTCTCTTTTTGCCCCTCCCCAGCTGATGCGCCCCCTGAACGCAGTGGAGGAGTTGTACCGTCTGATGGAGAGTTTCATCTCCTCCCGGCGGACCCCCCCCTGTCAGTTCACAGCCTGCGGGGCGTCGGGGGTCGGGCTGCTCAGCGTCTCCTCAGAGCTCTGCTCCAGACTGGGGGCCACGCACATCGTCATGTGCAACAGCGGGGTGCATCGGTGAGTGTGCCCGTTCATTTATTACCCTGAAATCATCTCTCTACTTCTACTTCTTCAGTTTTCTCTTAACGCTCTCCGAGCAGATATCACAGGTCTCAGAAATATAAAACAACATGCCTATGAAGTGTTTTACTCAAAATACCCAACAGATCATTCTAGCCTCACCCCCCTCTGTTTCAGCTGTGACTAAAGTGCTGATTCTGGGTCTGTAGCTTTCAAAAATATATATTGATGAAACTCCATATCATGTTCCAAACCACATCAAGGATTCTCTCTGAAACAGGATGGAGCTCAAACTCTCTCTCTCTCTCTCAGGTTCACCACAAGGTGACTTCCTTTTGATTTCCTGCTTCTTCACACCCACTCTCTCCAGTACAGGTTAGCTCTGAGTGTTAGCATGCTAATGTGAACACAGACCATATTACTTCCAGAACACGTCTCATTGTTTCTGACAGCAACCTTTCTGATTGGCCCGTGGGTCTAAAGCCCGCCCACATTTTAGTAATGTGGTCATGAAGCAGCAAATCTGGATCAGCTCCGTTGTTGCCCCGTTTTTAGAGATGTGGGTACGGAGGAGAAGAGAGAGGGGTTTATTTCCTGACACTTAGTGAGTCTCCTGACACACAGGGGACACACGGGGACACACGGAGACACACGGGGACACACGGAGACACACGGGGACACACCGGGACACACCGGGGACACACCGGGGACACATGTTGATGTAAAAAAGACATACAGTAGAAAGTGTATTAGTAAGTCTCCTGACACACACCGGGGACACATGGGGACATACCGGGGACACACCGGGACACACCGGGGATACATGTTGATGTAGAAAAGACATACAGTAGAAAGTGTATTAGTGAGTCTCCTGACACACACCGGGGACAAATGGGGACACACCGGGGACACACAGGGACATACAGGGGACACACCGGGACACACCGGGGACACATGTTGATGTAAAAAAGACATACAGTAGAAAGTGTATTAGTGAGTCTCCTGACACACACGGGGGACACACGAGGACATACCGGGGACACATCGGGACACACCGGGGACACATGTTGATGTAGAAAAGACATACAGTAGAAAGTGTATTAGTGAGTCTCCTGACACACACGGGGGACACACGAGGACTTACCGGGGACACATCGGGACACACCGGGGACACATGTTGATGTAAAAAAGACATACAGTAGAAAGTGTATTAGTGAGTCTCCTGACACACACCGGGGACACACGGAGACACACCGGGGACACACCGGGGACACACAGGGACACACCGGGGACGCATGTTGATGTAGAAAAGACATACAGTAGAAAGTGTATTTTGCATGATAAGAGACCTTTAATACACACTTCTGTGCATTAATCACCAGCACTATTTTCAGGACCCTTTGTCTCCGAGGGGCTTTCAGACTCTCTGGAGAAAGACAGGTCAATTACTCGCATAATTACTGAGTTCTATATTCAGCTGCTGAGGGCTTGATTCCTCCAGGCACCAGGACAGAAATATCCGGATCGTTTGTCACCCCCCATTCCTCTCTTAGACCACCCGACACACTCCATATCTCATGTCTCACACACACACACACACACACACACACACACACACACACACACACACACACACACACACACACACACACACGCACACGCACACGCACACAGAGCAGGATTGATGGTCTGATAAAGCGAGGTTGAGCTCTAATAGAAAGTTCCTGTCTCTGCACGGACCGCTGCCACTTTACTATCCCCCGAGTGTGTGTGTGTGTGTGTGTGTGTGTGTGTGTGTGTGTGTGTGTGTGTGTGTGTGTGTGTGTGTGTGTGTGTGTGTGTGTGTGTGTGTGTGTGTGTGTGTGTGTGTGTGTGTGTGTGTGTGTGTGTGTGTGTGTGTGTGTGTGTGTGTGTGTGTGTGTGTGTGTGTGTGTGTGTGTTGCAGCAGGTGACAGGTAACTGCCATATTTAGGATTATTTGTGCACTTCCTTAAACACTATCTGACTTCCTAAAGCTGCAGACTGACGGCGTGTGTGATTCACAGGAGAGATGTTAAGCGAAGATTTAAAAATCTAAATCCACGTCCTTTCTTTTGGGCGAGGTATTGCAGCATGTCCCTCTCAGGGTCCATATGCATCCTTAAAAAGTCCTCTAAAGCAGTGGTT
>NC_136911.1:854768-884768 GCF_949606895.1 Notothenia rossii
CCTAGTGCAACTCCACACTACGGTGCTGTGTACCGGAGGGGAGAGAGAGATACGGCTGATACTTGACGATCTGGCGGAGAAAGGTTGTGGAGCCTCCGTTGATATGCCGTTGTAAATGGCTTGATGGAAAGCAGGTGTGTAGTCGGGGAGGGTGCACAGCTGATTGCAGCAGGTGAGTGGGGGTTGAGCCGGGAGCCAGGAGTGACAGCCACCACGCACACACAAACAACACAGACAGGGGGAAACAAACAAACACAAAGGAGACGGCTGGAGCAGTACAGCCACCACAGCGTTACCTAATGCAACTCCACACTACGTCTTACCGTGTACCGGAGGGGAGAGAGAGAGAGCAGCGAAGGGGGGAGAGAGAGAGAAGTAATACGGTTTCCTGATAAAGCTGTGGAGAGTATGTGCTGCAGGGAGGTGGATGCACAACGCACCCAGGAACCAACGCTAGCTCCGGTCCTTTTTACTGTTAGGGTAACTGTGGACTCGATGTCCTGACAGGCTGGTATTTGTGCAACCTGCACAAACACAATACTGCACCATGATTACAATGTAAAACTACCGAAAAATACCAGCTCACTAAAACACAACCGCTCAAACCAACTACAAACTACTACCGCGGATTGGGCAGAGAACGAGTCAGAGAAAGTTAACTCCCCCATGTGACGCAATATGACGCGTTTGACGTATGACGTTAAAAAAAAGCAGTTTTTAGTAGCAGAGCTCAAAACGACTCCTTTCCCTCTGAATTCCTTCTGTCTTGTAAAACATATCGAATCCTGCATTAACATTTTTAATTGTAATTTTCAGGCAAGGTTAAGCATAAATGTAGTAAAAAAACAAACCTGCAAGTTGCTCTTTAAACGTTTTATGACTTGCCGTGAACTGAGGAAACAGTGCCTTCTGACTGCAGACAGAGAACAGGGGATTTGTGTTTCGTCCAGAATCATTCAATAAACAGCATGGAGTCAAACGAGGCGGATTCATCAGACATTTTGAGCTTCTTCGGTCATTATGTGATTCCTCTCAGACACTAGGAATCCATTTCTTAAAGCAGCCGGCAAGAATATTCTCTGGTGTTGAAAGAAGAAATCGTTTCTGTCCACATTATCATTTACTCCACATCTTCTGCTTCTGTTTCACCGCTATCTGATTCCAATCTAATCCCATATGCATTTCTCTGCAAGCTGAATGTGAATCAGAATCAAATGAGACGGTGAGAAAACAGGAAACAAGAGAATGGAGAGAGTCTGTTTGGGGAAAAGGGAATACATTGATGTTACTCTCAGAATTCACATCTTAAGATAAGATAAGATCAAATGGACCGGTTTGAATTCAAATCAAGTTCAGTAGTTTATTTGATATTGAAAAACAGGACGGCACAGATTCACACAACATTAAAGATTAATACAATTAAAGATAATAATAAATGGTATTTGTAAAGCACCTTTCATTGCTAAAAGTAATCCCAAAGTTCTACAAGAGGCATAATAGACAGAATCAAAGGCTTTTTTTAAATTAAGGTTTTTAGGCCTTTCTTACATTTGAAATTAAAATTAAAATGATATACAGTGAAGTCACTTTTAAAATAAGAAATGAATTAAATGAACATATATACATATTTGGGTCATATATATTACATATATGCACATGTATGTGTGCAGGTAAAAGGTTATTGTGAAAAAGTGTATATTTGATACAGTACTTTACTTGTATTACTTTTTGCCCCCCTTGTTGTGCAAACACATTTTTCAAAAAAACTCAAAATTCTGACTTTTTCACAAAAATCTGACTTTTTCGAAAAAATCTCTAAATTCAGACTTTTCTTAATACTTATGGAAGTAGTCATCACATACAGAGCATCACCTAGTTCCTGTTTCTCAAAATATTGACTTTTTTCTGAAAATCTGAAAATTCTCAATTTTTCAAAAAATTCTGACTTTTTCTCAAAATCTGGAATAATGTTAATAATCACTGGTCACCGGCTTGATCTTCAACCTCAGGATCCATGTATCTGTGATCCTCTCCAGAATGGAAGTAGTCATCACATACAGAGCATCAGCTAGTTCCTGAACAGTGTCCTTCACATGCTGATATCCAAGAGAGGGAGTTCCACAGTCACAAGATGGAGGAATGCCGGTTCTTGTAGGAAATCATAAATCCTCCTGTCAGGAACAAAATACTGAGATTTTCTCTAAATCAGACAATTCGGACTTTTCCTCAACATTTCTTAAAATTCTGACTTTTTCTCAAAGTTCAGCTTTTTTGCAAAATTCAGTCTTTTTTGCAAAATGCTGTTTTTTTTCTCAAAATATCTGACTTTTTCTTAAAATTCTGACTTTTTCTTAAAATTCTGACTTTTTCTCAAAATTCTGACTTTTTCTTAAAATTCTGACTTTTTCTCAAAATTCTGACTTTTTTACAAAATGTTGCCTTTTTTGCAAAATTCTGACTTTTTCTCAAAATCTCTAAATTCTGACTTTTTCTCAAAATCTGGAAGTAGTCATCACACACAGAGCATCAACTAGTTCCTGAACAGTGTCCTTCACATGCTGATATCCAAGAGAGGGAGTTCCACAGTCACAAGATGGAGGAATAGAAAGCAGTATTCAATGTTTACTTCAGATTAGCTCCACGTCAGAAATGATCATGCTTGTCATATGTCTCTCTCCATAGAGGCTGAATCATCATGTTAATCACATAGCTATCATATGCCTCAAACAGTCCTGATGCTCTTCTAGGTAATCACACATCCTGTCATGTTCACAGCTACAGTTGATACCTTTGTTAGCATGTTGCTCTCATGTTGGAAGAGGACATTCATGATTTTCATAACTTATATGTATTACATATTGCTGCGTGCAGAGAGTAGATTTAATTCCTGCTCTCAGAGTTCTGGGCTGAGGGCCAAGAGGAGGAAACTGTGTGACCTTCAGCTCCAATGCAGCACATCCAAATCCTCCTCACAGAGGGCGTGGTTCCACATGGTTTTAATGAAACGTGCAGGGCTGCTGAATTGATCTGGTTTCGTTCCTCAGAAACAGAACTGGAAAAACCGCTCATACATCCCATAGCTCTAAAACCTGTTTCATGGTAACACTGATAAAAGTCTGCAGCTGTAAAACACTTAAAGGAGGGGTAGGTCATTTTGGAGAAACCAGCTGGAGTGCGCTAGAATTAGAAAATACACAGCCGGAGAAAATCTGCCACTTCCTCACAGAGCCCTTCCTCCAACACACGAACGCGCACATGACCAATGAGGGCACGAGATAAGTTTGTCGGCTCAGATGATTGGTCAGTACCACGGCTTCCACAGATGACATGTTTTATGGATTTGTTGTCAAATCACTTCAGATATTCATTGCTATCAGGATGTTAAGAGCATTCCATGGAATATAACAACAAGTGTTTCTCCAGCCGGTTTCTCAAACTTACCTACCCCACCTTTAAAGGCACCTTCACACTACATATGAATATGTACAATAAAGCTTATAAACCACACTGTTATCCAACACTGAGCATTGGAGGCAGAGCTGAGGAGAAATAGAGGCTCTTTAATCATCATTAAAGAGCCTCATTTGTAAAGTCAAATGTAACCAAAATGAAATGCAAACATCCCTCATTAAAGCAAGCAGCCCGTTATTTGTTTAAATGGAGCTGATTGGACGGCTTTCTCAGGATGTCTTCCCGCTCTCTCCTTCCTCAGCATTCAGCAGAGGGTGTTATGGGGGATTTGGATCAAATGAGTTCAATCACAGCTTGCTTTGTAAACTTCTGCCACTTGTACGCAAGATCAAAAGACACATTCCTCCCTGGTGATACTCAGTTGTCTCCTCATTGATGTTCCTTCCGTCTCAGCAGTCTCTGTTTTAGATGCGTGAACAAACAGACACCAAGAGTCTGCAGGAATATAACAACGTTGGGTACCACTTTACAATAAGACTACCCATATAAAGGGTTTACCAATAGTTTGTAATTCTTTTGTTAATTAGGTTGTGAACACTTTATAAATCCTTAATAAGCTTTTATAAGACATGAGATAAACAGGGCAACTGTGACCGGTTGCTTGCCAAATAGTGAGCCCACATCTATCTGTACTGCTAAGCCTTATTAGAAACGGTTGTAACTCATAAATAAATGGTCATAAAGAGATGCCAAGTCACATCAAGATGGAAGGGGGGGGGGGGAATCAACTCAGTGAACAACAGATACCAAGGATGTTGCCTGAGGAAGAAGACGAAGTGAGCTAGGTAGCCAATATAAGGCTAAGTCATCTTGCCAAATAGTGAGCCTTTTCTTAATGATTAATAAAGTGTTTACAACCTAATGAATAACCCAATTGTAGATCTTTTATGAATCCTTTAAGAGTAGTCTTATTGTAAAGTGGTACCCAACGTTTATTATGATTCCAAATACACGCAGCATTTAAACGTGGGAGTGAATTGCGGAAAGAATTTTGCACGAATGGCTGCATCATGATCAGACTTATCTACATCTGATCTTCTGCAGGAGGGCTTTTAGACGTTGCATTTCTTGTTGGAAATGTAATCTCGTTTGGAGAAGGGCTTACAATCAGTCTAAAAGTCAAAGCATGGGTGCAAACAGAGTCACTTGGGTCTGTTAGGGTTAGTATTTGATGGTTTGTTAGACAGTTGTTGACCCAGGAGGAAGAACCCTTTTCCTTTAGATTCTTATTCTTGAGCCACGTCAAAGAAAGCCTTTAGTTCCTCCTCCAGGCGCCATCAGATATGTGTGTTTGGAGATCTTTAATCCACTTGTTGGAAAGACAGCGAAGTAGTTCTTCTGTCCTTCAGGGTCAGAGTGTGTGTGTCAGTGATTGCTGATGCTATCCTGCTATCTGAGTCTGACGCTGAGATAAGTGAGAGGTCAGCTGATCAGAGACGAGATGACCTCCGCAGACACTGATTACATCTCTGTGTGTGCGTCACACAGGAGGAGCAGGCGTCTCTAAAGTTAGTGTGTCAGTAAACGATACAAACTCTTTGTCCCCTCACAAATACCTCTCTGCAGACTACAGAGGAAAGAGAGGAACCATAGGAAGCAGCTGGAGATTTCATATTAAAGCCAAAAACGATGAACGAAATTATCCCTTTTTTTCTCATTGGTGACCGGTCAAATGTAAAATGCATGTTTTATTATTAATGAGTCTTAAAAACCTTTTATTTTTACCTTAAGGCTATTATAACCTCTCCTGGGTTAGCTTGATCTTCATTTTCTTCTTATATATTTAGAAATGGTTTCCAATGCTTACATTTTTCCACACCAATTTGTTTTATATGTTATGATTTTTATTTTAGGGTCCGTAGCAATATGAATAAGACTCGTAAGGATTCCTTTTCTCTCACGGTGGCAAATGTGAATTGTAAATCTATAAAGCCTTTTATTTCTACTTAGTCTAAGGCTTTGAAGTTCTTATATTATAACGTGTGTGTTTCTTTTAATATTTTCCCGCCTGTTGCATTTCCTCTAAATCCACGATCTCACGGTTTCCTTTCTGTGTTTCAGGGAGCGAGAGTTCAGAACTCAGCGAAGAATCTGGGCGTGAGAGATCGAACACCGTCATCTGTCCCGAGGTAACACACACACACACACACACACACACACACACACACACACACACACACGTGTTTTTGTGCAGTGTTGTAGCTATTGGTGTGTGCTTTTTGTGTTAGCTAGGACTGTAATTGTGTGTGTGTGTGTGTGTGTATGTGTGTGTGTGTGTGTGTGTGTGTGTGTGTGTGTGTGTGTGTGTGTGTGTGTGCGTGTGCGTGTGCGTGTGTGTGTGTGTGTGTGTGTGTGTGTGTGTGTGTGTGTGTATTGTGCAGCACTGAGACTCCTCCCCCTCCCCCCTCTGTTAGTGGGTGAGGTCCTCAGTGTGACAGGCGGCCCTTTGAACCTCTTAGTGAAATTGACAAATATAATTAACTGTGTGTGGATGATTAGTGCGGAGACGCTGAGAGGGTGGGTGGGTGGGTGTGTGTGTGTGTGTGTGTGTGTGTGTGTGTGTGTGTGTGTGTGTGTGTGTGTGTGTGTGTGTGTGTGTGTGTGTGTGTGTGTGTGTGTGTGTGTGTGTGTGTGTGTGTGTGTGTGTGTGTGTGTGTGTGTGTGTGTGTGTGTGTTCTCTTATCTGTGCAGTAATGTTAGTGAGCGTTCACCCTGCAGCGTTGTCTCCTCCAGATCTGAGCGTGTGATTATTATTTAAATTCCAGCAGGGCATGAAATACAGCCGAGAGCAAAGAAGGCTGTGCGTGAGACAGAAACATGTGTCCAACGTGGAGGAAAATGTGAACTAACATGTCGTTAAAGTCACGATTCCTGCAGAACACGCCATCAAAATGTGTTGATCCTTATAACGTTAATAAGTGAGTTCACCCTGCAGCCTTTTCTCATCGAGACCACGAGATGTGAGCGGCGTAATCGATTATTTAAACTACAGCAGGGAATTAGAAGCAGCTGGTATGTCTAAAAATGTACAGAGAATAAAATAAATACTGATGATTTAGCAGATGATACAGAACAGTGTTGGAACAGTCCTGTTTCCTGCAGAACAGAACACACCCATGCTTCACTGTGACAAGTGCAGTTAGGATTCCTTACGCCATATTTTAGAATCGTCCCTCAATAGTTCCTTTAGCAGCAGCAGCACTCACCCACCTCTAAAGCCATGTTTATCTGTTGGGATATATGTGTTGTTGTTGTTTGTTTACAGCTCAGTGTCGGACAGTCATTCCTCCGTGCTGACGTGCAGCTTATTTTCTGATTATTGCTCCAAACCAAGAGCACTTTAAACACACTGCTTTGTTTTTATGCGCTATGCAACAGAATGTAATTAAGACACGTCTGTCTGTTTCTCTCTTCAGGTTGTATAAGCTGTGCCAGCCTCCACCCCCCGATGGCGACCCATAATGCATTGGGAGAAGCCGATGAAGGATGCACCAATAAAAGAAATCCGTTTTTAAATCTCCACAGTAGCTGCCTAAAGTGTAAATAGAATAAGGAAATAGTATTTTTTAATACTTCATATTTTTATTGCTGTACTTTATAAATATTATGGTTTTATTTCAATGTATCTGAAAAGACAATGACTCAGAGCGAGAAAGCATCAAATGAGCCCGATGAAATCATTCATTTGAGTTCAACATCTAAAACATAAATGTTCTCCTCAGCTCTGCCTCTATAGCTCAGCGTTGGATAACAGTTTGTTTTCTAACGTTATTGTAAATATTCATTTGTGTGAAGGTGCCTTTAAGGGTTTTACAGCTCCAGATGTTTATCAGTATTATGAATCAGGTTTGAGAGATATTCTGCTTTTCTATATGGACAGAAATCAGGATTAAAGTGTCTCTGTTACTTCTTATTGGAGGCCTCGATCACTACTATGCAAACAAACAAACAAACAGGTGGTATTAAATCAATAAGCTCCAGCAGAGTTAACACGCTGGCATTTATATGAGAAGTTATAAAATGTATGAAGACTTGAAATGACCTTTTTATACGCCACTAACCCGTTGTTATAATGTATTACAAAACTTTGATATCAAGAATTGACTCTGTTTATTGAGCTTTACACATTTCACATCACGCACACATTGGTTTAGGATTTAGTGTTGAATATATTATATTTCCTCCTTCAAATGAACACAGGTGACTAGAATTACTCAATATATGGAATTGACTTTTTTTATCTCATAATTTAGACTTTTTATTCCATATTTAAGACTTAATCTAATGGTTATGGCTTTTTATCTAATATTTATGACTTTTGAAGTAATTATTGTGACTTTTTCCTAATAATTTGGACTTTATAACTCGTAATTATGACTTTGTATCTCATAGATTCAACGTTTTATCTAATGATTATGGCTTTTGTCTCATAAGTTTTTAAGTCATTATTGTGATTATTAGTATTATCTGATCATTTGGACTTTCTACCTCATGACTCATATTGACTTTTATTGAATAATTTAGTCTCTAGATCATGGTAATGGCTCATTTGTCAATATTTCCAACATTAAACTCACAGTTATTGCTTTTTTATGTCCTGATTATCACTTTTCTATCTCTAATTATGGCGGGAATGGACTTCCATAGTCCAAGATTTAACACAAAACAAACCAGTTGATCTTCCGGTAATTAGAAGAATGCCTCTGCGCACCTGCTGTTGCGCAGCTGGCTGTCGGTCAGGCGGACCCGGATCAGGAACCGGAGAAAAGGCTCTGCTGCAGCCGGAGAGGAGGGTCTGTTTCTCCGTCACTGAGCTCCACAGAGGGGGGGGGATGGTGATGATCCTCCGCCTGCACACCCTCTCTCTGCAGGACATCTTTTGGGGACATATGGCACATTTCCATCCCCTCATGATCTCATCCCGATAAAAAAAAAAAAACTCCACAGTCAGTTTTCCTCATGGCGTCTCCGCAACAGTCCCGGATCCAGTCCTACCTGGAGAAGAACAAAATCGGACGGCTATTTGAGGTGAGTGCCAAGTTTAGGAGACATGAAGAGAGACATGCACGGTGCCCACTCCCTCTTTACTCTGCTTTAAAGCCTCTGCTGGTGCACTCTGGTTAACAAGAGATCATGTAGTGCAGGAACTCAGAAGGATGAAGGATGCACATGTCCATGCAGCATTCTGCACGTTTAGGGAGGGTTCTGCAGGACGGGATACTCTGAGGGAAGTTATAGAGGCAGTTGTAATCGGGGTGTGTTTAACAAGCCTCTAACTACCTGCCTGTGTGTGCGTGTGTGTGTGTTTTTGTGTGTGTTTGTGTCACTCGGGGATGTCTGTATGTCACTCGGGGATGTCTGTGTGTCAGTCAGAGATGTGTGTGTGTGTGTGTCAGTCAGAGGTGTGTGTGTGTGCGCGTGTGTGTGCATCCCGGGGTGATTCTCAGCATGACTTCATCCTTTAGTTTGCTGCTGGATCTCCTTGTTGTTGGCACACTGAGGGAGGGATGGAGAGAGGAGACATGCATCTGCTTACATCTTGTACAAAAAAAGCAGTTGTACTCTATGTCCATGAAATGCAGAGTAGGATGACATGCAGTGTGTTTTATGGCATGTGTGTGTTTCACAGAATGCTGACATGTCACTTTGTAGCAGCAGCACACGGGCTGCATGTTAATGTGAGAGGAGTGAGGTGTGTGTGTGTGTGTGTGTGTGTGTGTGTGTGTGTGTGTGTGTGTGTGTGTGTGTGTGTGTGTGTGTGTGTGTGTGTGTGTGTGTGTGTGTGTGTGTGTGTGTGTGTGTGTGTGTGTGTGTGTGTGTGTGTGTGTGTGTGTGTGTGTGTGTGTGTGTGTGTGTGTTCTGTTTGTTTTTCCATCGCCCCGCTCCACCTGCCCCCCCCCCTCCGAGCATCACTTTGTGTTTCCTCTGTGCACAATTACATGGTGTCGCCTTTATGTGACAACTGGAGCTGATTAAAACAAAGATCACACAGCTTTTATATATTCTCTCCTCCTGCTGTGTGTCCTTTACACACCCAGCCGAAGCACACGAGCTGTCCCAGTGAGTTTCAGACTGAATGGTGTGTGTTCCCCCTCTGAATGAGAGAAATCTCTAGTTTCTTCTACCTCTTGTTGAAACGCTTGAAAAGCTTCTGGCCGTCTCGTTGTTGTCCCGGAGAAAAAGTCATCCATGTGCACCGAGCTGTGCAGAAGCAAGCCTCTCTCTCAGGAGCAGAGGATGAGGAGGGATCTGTCATTTCCCTTTTCTATCTGATCCACAGGGTTGGCAGCAGAAGTAATGATACAGATGTTCTGCTGGGTGCGTTCACTGAAAGGAGGGATTGCAACTCCAACATGAGTCTGGGGAGATGACAGAAATGAATTTCAAAATACAAAGCAAAGAAATGTCTGGGTTTATAGATAATCTGGCTAACTCTTGGACCGATCAGCCCTTTATTCTTTGTGTGTTTTTATGACTCTACTTAAAGTGGACCTTTCATGCTATATTTGAATAATATAGTGTAGGACCATACCTATATAAGGCATATTTATACTTTTTATTTTTCTAAATACCAAACAGATCATGCATTTTAGCCATTCCTCATTTCGCTCAATTGAACACTGTCTTTGCATCATGGGCTGATTCTGTGAGAACAGCACCATCTACAGGCCTGGCATATGTACTACAGCGTCTCCAGCACTTTCCAACGGCAATGTCCGTGGCTGTCTCCTCCTGATTGGTGGAGTTGGTCCAATAGCCGTAGCGCCACTTCTGTGACGTCATAGAAGTGTTCAAATCTGGATCAGTCTGTATCAGATCTGTTGCAGCCCCTTTTTAAGAGATTTGGGTATGGAGGAAAATAGAGAGGGTTGTGTTTTCTGACACTTGGTGAGTTCCCTGGAACACCGGGGACACATGTTCATGTAGAGAAGACGTACAAAAGTGCATTTTGCATGATAGGTCCCCTTTAAAGGTGGGGTAGGTAAGTTTAAGAAACCGGCTCGAGATACACTTGTTGTTATATTCCATGGAATGCTCTTAACATCCCGATAGCAATGAATATCTGAAGTGCTTTGACAACAAATCCATAAAAAGATTCATCTGTGGAAGCTCATAATTATGAGGTAGAAAGTGCAAATGATTAGATAAAAGTCACAATAATGACAAAAAGAAAATCATAATTATAAGATAAAGTCTTAAATATGGAATAAAAAGTACTGTCAAAGCACGACCAATCATCTGAGCCCGGCTAAAGTAACTGGATGGCCTACCTGCCTGTCAGCCTTCCATCTGTGCACAAACTTATCTCGTGCCCTCATTGGTCATGTGTGTGTTGGAGGAGGGCCTCTGTAAGGAAGGGGCAGATTTTTTCCGGCTGTGTATTTTCAAATTCTAGCGCACTCGAGCTGGTTTCTCCAAAATGACCTACCCCACCTTTAAATGATCCACAACTACTTCAGGAGCAAACGGCTAAACATTACCCTCTTTTGTCGTGGCCCAAAAACTGAAACCAAAACAATAGTTTGTCTCTTCTTAAACCAGACTTTCTGCAGATTAATTACATCCCTTATATGGTATGATACATTTTGGCACAATAAATCCACCTTTATGTTATCTCTGCCGTCGCTTGATTGTAAGGAAGCCTACAGGGACAATCGGGTGGGATTTGAGAAAGGCTTTGTCACATTTATTTGAGCTAAAGTGTCGTTTTTTGGGCAATAGAAATCTAAAGTCCCATGCTCCTCAATTATTGTGACGTACAAAATACTTAGGACATAAAGAAATGTGGAAATTGAATAGAGCAAGAGGCACAAGGGTGCATATAAACTGCTCAAATGCAGCAACAAAGGGAGGATCTGAGGCTCTGAAATGATGATGTTTTGCTTAAACTGAACCTAATTCAACAATGAAGGAGCAAGTTCCTCACAGTAAGACACAGACAGAGTGGGCAGTAAAGGAAGTCATCTCCACAGGACGTCAAATAAATGATCCCTCTGGTTGTTTCCATGAGAGCAGCAAAACCCAAATGTGTCTGAGCAGCATTACTCTCTTAAAGGTCATCTTCCTTTCTGCAGGAATATGATGTGTTCAGGAGCCTCAGAGCACCTGGGCGTCCTGCAGGAAATGATGTGTTCAGGAGCCTCAGAGCACCTGGGCGTCCTGCAGGAAATGATGTGTTCAGGAGCCTCAGAGCACCTGGGCGTCCTGCAGGAAATGATGTGTTCAGGAGCTTCAGAGCACCTGGGCGTCCTGCAGGAAATGATGTGTTCAGGAGCCTCAGAGCACCTGGGCGTCCTGCAGGAAATGATGTGTTCAGGAGCCTCAGAGCACCTGGGCGTCCTGCAGGAAATGATGTGTTCAGGAGCCTCAGAGCACCTGGGCGTCCTGCAGGAATATGATGTGTTCAGGAGCCTCAGAGCACCTGGGCGTCCTGCAGGAAATGATGTGTTCAGGAGCCTCAGAGCACCTGGGCGTCCTGCAGGAAATGATGTGTTCAGGAGCCTCAGAGCACCTGGGCGTCCTGCAGGAAATGATGTGTTCAGGAGCCTCAGAGCACCTGGGCGTCCTGCAGGAAACGATGTGTTCAGGAGCCTCAGAGCACCTGGGCGTCCTGCAGGAAATGAGCTGCTCTCTATACTTTCTTTACTTCCTGTTCTGTAAACTCCACCTGATCGATGCATTTCTTCATGATTCCTCTCTGACATCGGTCCCTTTCATTTACTCTGAGACGCAGCGTCTGATTTCCCTTCACACTGATCCCCTCCCCGAGCCCCTAATGAAATGGTTGCTGTGCAGAGATCTCGAGTCCTCCAGAAAGCGAAGAAGAAGCAGCTTTTTTTTGATAATTGAAGGAATTGCACGTCAGCCACTTTATGATTAATTGATTTTCTTTGCAAACACCTCTTTTCCAATCACTGCAGTGCAGCAGGAGGAATTACAGTGTGATGCACATGTTGATGCAGAAGTGTGTGTAACCTGCATTTGAACTCGTGCAGCAGCGACTAGTTTGAGATTCAAACCCCTCTGTTATTCATCTGTCAGTCATATTTTCGGTGATTTATTTGATGCAACAGGGAGATGATGGATCATATGAGAGAGACTAAATCAAACAATGTCCTTGGATTGAACTGTAATTGTTGCTGAAGAAGTCAAATTGTAAGACATAACACGGTTTTGTGGAATAATAAGAGTTATTTTTAAAGTCTGGCTGTCTCCTAAAAGCTTGAAAATATGTCTGATAATATCTATGATTCTGCCTCAGCTCCGTCATGATTACTTGCTGATATAAATGATTGGATCTGATTCATTAAACTGAGGGTAAAATACATAACATGTTAAATAATCAGTGTAATTGAATCAGATTAGATGTGCTTAATTGATCCCTAATTGGTAAAGTCTGCAGCAGGCATTGCATTATGAGGGAATATATACACCTCAACGGTAGAGAGATAGAAATCTATAGTTTCTGTAGAAAACACCCAAAAACAAAATAGAGGAATACGTGTTTCTTATTGTGTATTTCTCTGTTGTAGTTAACAAGTGTAACAGCCTCACACTTCCCCGCACACGGCAGGAGGAATGATCCCAAGTAGTTTACAGATTTTAAAATCGATGACAAGGAATAAAAAACACCAGGGAGCTGAACGTCCAATCAGGCGAGACGTTCAAGTGCACTGAGGCTGCTCGGTCAAGTTTAGTGACTTGAGAGACACACACACACACACACACACACACACACACACACACACACACACACACACACACTCTCACACCCTGACCACACCCACACACACACACACACACACACACACACACACACATACACACACACACTCACAGACACACACACACACTCACACCCTGACCACACCCGCTCACACCACACACACACACACACACACACACTCACACACTGACCACACCCGCCACACGCACACACACACACACACACACACACACACACACACGAACCAACGAACACACACACACACACACACACACACACACGGCCACACACACCAAACACACACACACACACACACCAAACAGACACACACACACACGTACACACACGCCCACACACACTCTCAGTCTGACATATTGATCCCCTCAGAGGTCATTTATCGGACTCTATGATTGGTCTTGAGTTTTCTTGCCCTGCAGCAGACGTTGTTCTCTGACTCCCTGCACGTTATTTCTGCATTCATGAATTTGTAATCGTACACAATATGGATTTTTTTAAAGCAAATACCTCTAACAGATAATTACCTGAGACTTAGAGATCATTTGTGTTTTAAAAACACGTTTGTATACGGCAGTTTCTGCAAAACTGAGGATAACAAAGGACGTGATGAGCATCTTCTAATATTAAAGAGAATAATATTCTGATATCAGCATGTAGTGTCTCTACTGCGACATGTTTCCATGCTTTAATGTTCAAAAGCTTTCTCTTGGACTCTGGTTGGTCAACCTGAAGTTACAGCATTATCCAGATCTCTTCAGTGAAAGATTGGATTTGTTTACTTTTGAAGGTGTTAAATCCATGTTAAGCTAAATATGACCCATAGATAGTGTTACCTATAAAACATGTCTGCATGCTTTTCAACATATAATATTAAGCATCTCTGGTCTGAAAGTAACCAAAATGTCGAAACATCAATAATTCAGTCCCCTTTTTACTCATGCAGAGAAATGACACTCGCCATATTTCTTATTCTGTTTAAATATGTAAGCAATGATGGAAATGGACTTGAGGCGAAGCTGCAGGAAGAGGGAGGGGATCTATTTCCTGTGAGTATCAGTGGGCATACAGATTCTCCTCTGATGAGTTCAATTATGATAGTCATTTAAAACATATAGTCTTATACTCTGATTGCCTTTTACTCTGTTGAATTGTATTTGTAGTCTTGTATGTGTTTAACAGAGACGTATGTTAAGGATTTGCATTTCAGGAAGGGTAAAGGAAGTAAGAGGTGGATTTTGAAATGTTTAAAGGACTGATGGGTTTAATGGTTTAATGATGGGGTGTTTAGATGAAGCCTAAGAGAGGGTGGGACCAGTTGGATATTCTCTCTATACAGTGTGACTGTGAGCTGTGTTCAGGCCATGTTCTCCTCTGAGGATGAAGCTGCTCTGTTCCTGAATTCAGATCCATTTCACTTGTTTATTGACTTTCTTTATTACTTTATTAAAATATAACAAAAGACAAACTTTGTCCATGAATCATTTATCACTTTCTCTGAAGACTTGCCTCCACAAACATCACGTCACTCTCCTCTCTTCCTCCGATAACGACCTTTCTCCGGATGTGACCCTGCATTCCCTCGTTCCTCTGACAAGCAGGAGGTAAATCAGACGGCTGAGGGACAGGGGGACTCCTGGGGGTTGGAGGAGAGGTTTCTGCATTTTAATGTTTTAATACAAGGACACGCATCCCCAGAGAGTCTGAGTATCGCTGAGGAGACGCAGAGGAACCTGTGATGCAAATGCATGCAGTATATTATACACAAGTATCAGTATATTCAGAGATGGTTAAAGTACACACATCCTTTACTGAAGTAGAAGTACACACATCCTTTACTCAAGTAGAAGTACACACATCCTTTACTGAAGTAGAAGTACACACATCCTTTACTCAAGTAGAAGTACACACATCCTTTACTGAAGTAGAAGTACACACATCCTTTACTCAAGTAGAAGTACAGATACTCGTGTTAAAGAACTTTGAAATGTACTTCAGTAAAAAGTACCCATAACTAGCAGCTGTTTTAAAGAGTACCTGACCTCCCTTTATATTAATAGAACAATAATGTCATTGTTAGCTAATGAATGTTTCCATGGTGACTAACGGCAACATGACAACGTTTTCATTGGTCCCTCTTCTTTAGAGAAGACCAGGAAATGATGGATACACGGATCGTGTTCAAATCAATAGGCACGCAATGACTCTAAATAATAATGATCACGCCACCAAACACACATTCAGACTAAAGGAACCAGCCTGTTTGGAAAATGAGAGAAGTAGGAAGTACAGGTATATGAGTTCAACATGTAAGAAGTAGAAAGTACAGGTATTTGAGTTCAACATGTGAGAAGTAGAAAGTACAGGTATTTGAGTTCAACATGTGAGAAGTAGAAAGTACAGGTATTTGAGTTCAACATGTAAGAAGTAGAAAGTACAGGTATTTGTGTTCAACATGTAAGAAGTAGAAAGTACAGGTATTTGAGTTCAACATGTAAGAAGTAGAAAGTACAGGTATTTGAGTTCAACATGTAAGAAGTAGAAAGTACAGGTATTTGTGTTCAACATGTAAGAAGTAGAAAGTACAGGTATTTGAGTTCAACATGTAAGAAGTAGAAAGTACAGGTATTTGTGTTCAACATGTAAGAAGTAGAAAGTACAGGTATTTGAGTTCAACATGTAAGAAGTAGAAAGTACAGGTATTTGAGTTCAACATGTAAGAAGTAGAAAGTACAGGTATTTGTGTTCAACATGTGAGAAGTAGAAAGTACAGGTATTTGAGTTCAACATGTAAGAAGTAGAAAGTACAGGTATTTGTGTTCAACATGTAAGAAGTAGAAAGTACAGGTATTTGGGTTCAACATGTAAGAAGTAAAAGTAAAAAGTCATCAGAAAAATAAGTAGTGGAGTAAAGTACTGATAACAGAACAATGTACTTAAGTACAGTAACAAAGTATTTGTACTCCAATACTTCCCACCTCTGAGTATATTGCCTCCCTCATGCAGTATATTGCACAAACAGTATTCTAGTGTCAGTATATTATATAGAACTCGTAGCTCAATATTCCCAAGGTGCATGCAAGAGCTGAGCTTGAATTTCAGCAGGTTTACAAAAGGAAAAGAACAAAGCAGCACCACAGAGATCATGGAGCTGTTTCTGCTCTGTCAATATCTCCAGTTTATCTGCTCATGCACCTCTCTGTGTGACTAGAACACACACCTATTGTGATGCCATGTTTTCCTACCTGTGCTACTGATTACACTGCAAGAGAATATATCTGTTGTTGACTCTCAAAATTCTTATTGTGTCTTTTGCTTTTGCTTCACATCAAAAGTATCTTTAAAAGGGCCTTATTCTGCCCCTTTTCAGGTGGATATCAGTATGTAGTGTCTCTACTTTAAAGAGTCCTCTCCTGCTGATGTTCAGGTGTATATCAGTATGTAGTGTCTCTACTTTAAAGAGTCCTCTCCTGCTGATGTTCAGGTGGATATCAGTATGTAGTGTCTCTACTTTTAAAGAGTCCTCTCCTGCTGATGTTCAGGTGTATATCAGTATGTAGTGTCTCTACTTTAAAGAGTCCTCTCCTGCTGATGTTCAGGTGTATATCAGTATGTAGTGTCTCTACTTTAAAGAGTCCTCTCCTGCTGATGCTCAGGTGTATATCAGTATGTAGTGTCTCTACTTTAAAGAGTCCTCTCCTGCTGATGTTCAGGTGTATATCGGTATGTAGTGTCTCTACTTTAAAGAGTCCTCTCCTGCTGATGTTCAGGTGGATATCAGTATGTAGTGTCTCTACTTTTAAAGAGTCCTCTCCTGCTGATGTTCAGGTGTATATCAGTATGTAGTGTCTCTACTTTAAAGAGTCCTCTCCTGCTGATGTTCAGGTGTATATCAGTATGTAGTGTCTCTACTTTAAAGAGTCCTCTCCTGCTGATGCTCAGGTGTATATCAGTATGTAGTGTCTCTACTTTAAAGAGTCCTCTCCTGCTGATGTTCAGGTGTATATCGGTATGTAGTGTCTCTACTTTAAAGAGTCCTCTCCTGCTGATGTTCAGGTGTATATCAGTATGTAGTGTCTCTACTTTAAAGAGTCCTCTCCTGCTGATGTTCAGGTGTATATCAGTATGTAGTGTCTCTACTTTAAAGAGTCCTCTCCTGCTGATGTTCAGGTGTATATCAGTATGTAGTGTCTCTACTTTAAAGAGTCCTCTCCTGCTGATGTTCAGGTGTATATCAGTATGTAGTGTCTCTACTTTAAAGAGTCCTCTCCTGCTGATGTTCAGGTGTATATCAGTATGTAGTGTCTCTACTTTAAAGAGTCCTCTCCTGCTGATGTTCAGGTGTATATCAGTATGTATTGTCTCTACTTTAAAGAGTCCTCTCCTGCTGATGTTCAGGTGTATATCAGTATGTAGTGTCTCTACTTTAAAGAGTCCTCTCCTGCTGATGTTCAGGTGTATATCAGTATGTAGTGTCTCTACTTTAAAGAGTACTCTCCTGCTGATGTTCAGGTGTATATCAGTATGTAGTGTCTCTACTTTAAAGAGTCCTCTCCTGCTGATGTTCAGGTGTATATCAGTATGTAGTGTCTCTACTTTAAAGAGTCCTCTCCTGCTGATGTTCAGCTGTATATCAGTATGTAGTGTCTCTACTTTAAAGAGTCCTCTCCTGCTGATGTTCAGGTGTATATCAGTATGTAGTGTCTCTACTTTAAAGAGTCCTCTCCAGCTTATGTTTAGGTGTATATCAGTATGTAGTTTCTCTACTTTAAAGAGTCCTCTCCAGCTTATGTTTAGGTGTATATCAGTATGTAGTGTCTCTACTTTAAAGAGTCCTCTCCTGCTCATGTTCAGGTGTATATCAGTATGTAGTGTCTCTACTTTAAAGAGTCCTCTCCTGCTCATGTTCAGGTGTATATCAGTATGTAGTGTCTCTACTTTAAAGAGTCCTCTCCAGCTTATGTTTAGGTGTATATCAGTATGTAGTGTCTCTACTTTAAAGAGTCCTCTCCTGCTCATGTTCAGGTGTATATCAGTATGTAGTGTCTCTACTTTAAAGAGTCCTCTCCTGCTCATGTTCAGGTGTATATCAGTATGTAGTGTCTCTACTTTAAAGAGTCCTCTCCTGCTGATGTTCAGGTGTATATCAGTATGTAGTGTCTCTACTTTAAAGAGTCCTCTCCTGCTGATGTTCAGGTGTATATCAGTATGTAGTGTCTCTACTTTAAAGAGTCCTCTCCTGCTGATGTTCAGGTGTATATCAGTATGAAGTGTCTCTACTTTAAAGAGTCCTCTCCTACTGATGTTCAGGTGTATATCAGTATGTAGTGTCTCTACTTTAAAGAGTCCTCTCCTGCTGATGTTCAGGTGTATATCAGTATGTAGTGTCTCTACTTTAAAGAGTCCTCTCCTGCTCATGTTCAGGTGTATATCAGTATGTAGTATCTCTACTTTAAAGAGTCCTCTCCTGCTTATGTTCAGGTGTATATCAGTATGTAGTATCTCTACTTTAAAGAGTCCTTGAAGAGAGGTGTTCAGAGTTCTGATAGACTGACATCTTAAATATCTTGTATATCATATTTGTTTTGTATGAATGTCTCATATGAATGAAATGAATCTGTGTTCCTTGTAAAATAAATATCTTGCTTAACGTTCACATCTTTATCAATTAGTTTGTATGTATTTGTAGATGTTGCAACTATACAGAGAGGAAGGTTTGTTTTTCTGATCCTCCGCCCTTCAGTCACATGACCTTCCTCTCCTCAAACTCTCTCAGTTTGAGGAGCTAGTAATCGTCTTTCTCCCTGGAGGTTTGTCCTTGAGCTTTTTCAGAGGACTCGTGTCTTTTGGCCGGCTGACAGATCGTCAATTACCTCCTCCAAGAACCCTTTGTAGTCACTTTGCGACCGTTTCTTGTCTTTTGTCTCGTTGTGGTTTGGTCCTTTTTGTATTAGTTCCTATTTTGCTGTGCTCTTTTCTGAAGCTATGCATCTATTTCTATTAGTTTTTGGTAATTTGTGTTTTGTTTTCAGCCTTAGTGTTTTGCTTCGTTGTCATTTAGTCCTTTTGGCACCTTTTTCTCCCACTTGTAGTTGTTTTGTGTCTCCTTGTTGTTTTGTGTCTCCTTGTTGTTTTGTGTCTCCTTGTTGTAGTTGTTTTGTGTCTCCTTGTTGTTTTGTGTCTCCTTGTTGTAGTTGTTTTGTGTCTCCTTCTTGTAGTTGTTTTGTGTCTCCTTGTTGTTTTGTGTCTCCTTGTTGTAGTTGTTTTGTGTCTCCTTGTTGTTTTGTGTCTCCTTGTTGTTTTGTGTCTCCTTGTTGTTGTTTTGTGTCTCCTTGTTGTTGTTTTGTGTCTCCTTGTTGTTTTGTGTCTCCTTGTTGTTTGTGTCTCCTTGTTGTTTGTGTCTACTTGTTGTTTTGTGTCTCCTTGTTGTTTTGTGTCTCCTTGTTGTAGTTGTTTTGTGTCTCCTTGTTGTAGTTGGTTTGTGTCTCCTTGTTGTTGTTTTGTGTCTCCTTGTTGTTGTTTTGTGTCTCCTTGTTGTTTTGTGTCTCCTTGTTGTTTGTGTCTCCTTGTTGTTTGTGTCTCCTTGTTGTTTTGTGTCTCCTTGTTGTTTTGTGTCTCCTTGTTGTAGTTGTTTTGTGTCTCCTTGTTGTAGTTGTTTTGTGTCTCCTTGTTGTTTTGTGTCTCCTTGTTGTTTTGTGTCTCCTTGTTGTAGTTGTTTTGTGTCTCCTTGTTGTTTTGTGTCTCCTTGTTGTAGTTGTTTTGTGTCTCCTTGTTGTTTTGTGTCTCCTTGTTGTTTTGTGTCTCCTTGTTGTTTGTGTCTCCTTGTTGTTTTGTGTCTCCTTGTTGTTTGTGTCTCCTTGTTGTTTTGTGTCTCCTTGTTGTTTTGTTTCTCCTTGTTGTTTTGTGTCTCCTTGTTGTTTTGTGTCTCCTTGTTGTTTTGTTTCTCCTTGTTGTTTTGTGTCTCCTTGTTGTTTTGTGTCTCCTTGTTGTTTTGTGTCTCCTTGTTGTAGTTCTTTTGTGTCTCCTTGTTGTTTTGTGTCTCCTTGTTGTTTTGTTTCTCCTTGTTGTTTTGTGTCTCCTTGTTGTTTTGTGTCTCCTTGTTGTTTTGTGTCTCCTTGTTGTTTTGTTTCTCCTTGTTGTAGTTCTTTTGTGTCTCCTTGTTGTTTTGTTTCTCCTTGTTGTAGTTCTTTTGTGTCTCCTTGTTGTAGTTGTTGTTAGTATTTCCCTCTCTGGTACGTCTCTCTTTCTCTGACATTTGAAAGGTGAAGACCAGAGAGACTCCTGATATCATGCATACAAACATATCTAACTGTTTCTCCTTCTGTGAGTCACTTTGCATTAAAGTGTACTCGTATATATGACATGTTTCCCCATCTGGAGCGAACATCGTCCTCCTGTCCAAATCAGTCTGATCTCCTTTTGTTTAAAGCAGCTGATTAGCATAGAGAGTGGAACGTCTCCTTGTTCTGCTGGGGATGTGACTTATATAACGCATACACCTTTATATATTTATATATTATATTATAAATATATATATATATACGTCTCTTGTTATGATGTTATTGTGGAGGGTGAAGGTGAGGTAAAGAGTTCCTTCTGCACATCTAAACTCTGCAGGAAGTGCTTCAGTTTCACAGAGGAGACGTGGGCAGGGTGCTGATGAACCTGCTCTAATCCGTCCATCTGTCTTTTTACTCTCTCTGTGTGTGTGTGTGTGTGTGTGTGTGTGTGTGTGTGTGTGTGTGTGTGTGTGTGTGTGTGTGTGTGTGTGTGTGTGTGTGTGTGTGTGTGTGTGTGTGTGTGTGTGTGTGTGTGTGTGTGTGTGTGTGTGTGTGTGTGTGTGTGTGTGTGTGTGTGTGTGTGTGTGTGTGTTCCACTGGGTAACACACTCAGTCCTGAGCACCACCTCGCTGCAGTCATCCATCAAAAGGAGCGATCAGGACGTGGAAGCCCCGCGGATCGCATCGATGTTTTGATAGTTTGCCTTCCTGAATGAGTCCCTCCCTGACAGACCTCCTGTTGGCGGGTTTCAGTTCAAATGAGCAGCAATTACAAGTTTCACATCTGAGCTTTGTTATGTTTTGTAATCGTTAGACGCAGGAATATATTGCAGTTGTGAGAAGAGAAAGTTTGTGAACTCCGTTAATATCTGAAGAATCAGGACTTCACATTGTCTGGAGCTTCTTATCCTCGCACACAGTGACAATAACAGATTGTTGGTGTACGAATTGTTCTTACTTCCTGGAAATACTTGATTTGTTTTAGTGCTGGATGTTTGCAGGATTTAAGACACACAGATTACAACACTCACATTTCTGCTTCTAGATTTGAGTAAAATGTCTTTGTTTTTATCTTACTTTGTTTGAATCTTGTAAAAAAATAGAACTTGAATTATTTCCGTGGCCATCTTTGTGTAAATGACCCTTCTTCTTCTTCTAGTTGTTTTTTAGACGTTTCACCCATTATTGCAGTAAATGGGAGTGGGGGGGGAAGGGGGTTGTCCGGTGCCTTGCTCAAGGGCACCACGGCAGGGCAGGAGGTGAACTGGGACCTCTCCAAGTAGAAGTCCATACTCCATACTCCATGTTTAGGTCTGTTCGGGGACTTGAACCGACGACCCTACGGCTCACAGTCCAAGCCCCTACTGACTGAGCCACTGCCGATAAGATAATGTAAGAGGTGTTGATCCCAAATTGGGACATGTCTGCGTTGCAGCAGAATACACAACAACAAACAAAACAAGGCATTGCACATAAGTAGAAATTAAATTGTAGAAATAAACAATTCTAGAAATTAAACATCTCAAAATAGAATTAAAACAACATTAAAAAGTAGAAAATATACAGTTGGCCGTGAAGATACAAAAATCTATAAACTCTGATAATTAGCAGGACATTATTTACATTAAGAGTTAGGGGAATGGAATATTAAATATAAATGTAGAATGAACATTGTAGATTTGGGTCCTTTTCTGTAGTAGTTGAGTTCTCCTTCTTCCTCAGACTCTCTACAGCACTTGTACTCTGGACTTGTATTTGAAGTCCGCTCACAATGATTCAGATAAGAAAGTTCTTGCACAAAGCTTCTCAGGGAGGTGTGTGCATAAGCTGCAGGTTGATAAAGGGCTTGAGTGTGCTGTGTGTTCTCCTAAGGCACCTTACTTCCCTGTAGATGCATCTTGTGAGGAGCGTGTTGAACATCTTAACTTCATAAGTTCCCTATGTGTATATATATATCAGGCAATAACACCTGAGCTCTGTTAAGTGCCCCGATAAACCTTCATCTGTCCGTCGTCTTGTATTCTACTTGTTTATCTAAAATCTTTGAATCTTTGAATCTTGAATCTCGTTTAGTCTGCAGACGAGCGTCTCTTCCTGTTGGACTCTCTGTTTTCTGCTCTGAGGCAGCAGGGTGTCCCTCTGGCCAATTACCTGATTAACTTTCTACACACACACACACACACACACACACACACACACACACACACACACACACACACACACACACACACACACACACACACACACACACACACACACACACACACACACACACACACACACACACACACACATCCCATCCCTCCCAAGAGACACACAGGGTGTTTCTGAATGTCGAGGAGGCTTGCTTGGTAGCACATGTCTTCCGAGTCAGGTCCTTCAGAAGCGAGGCAAGCATCCTTCCTAGCCTCGGAAAACAAAGAATGGTGGAACAGGCTAACAGGTGAGCAGCTGTGCGTCATATGAGAGGCCCCGCCTTAAATGGAGTGCGATTGCCGCCAAAGATTTGGAAATTGGTCCGTGCGCAAAGCATTGTGGGGATTTTAAGACCGCGGAGTCTACACATGTTCAGCCTTGACATTTCCCGCAACGAAGTACGCCGGCCTCGTTAGAATTCCAAGTCTGCTGGACATTGGAACAGTCCTTCGGCGCCACTCCATGACGTAGCATCCTTGAAATAGTGGCTCTGGAGCAGCTTTCCTCGACATGGAGAAACAACCACACACACATGCAGGAACATGAGCACGTCCACAAGGACTGCAGTCCACTAATGACTCTTACAATATCACACACACACACACACACACACACACACACACACACGACAACGCCCACAAGGACATACACACACACACACACACACACACACACACACACATTCTACACACACACATTTGATCGTTACAGTACATAACTGCCAATTGACAGTCCACTAATGACAATATCATTCACACACACACAGCTTGCAAGCTATAATACTCCCTATAAACCCCCCATTAGTCCCAAGACACACACACACACACACACACACACACACACACACACACACACACACACACACACACACACACACACACACACACACACACACACACACGCAGGTCCACAAGGACACACACACACTGAATTCCAGTTGTGTGTTTTACTTTCTTTCTCCTCTAACTCTCTCTCTCTCTCTCTCTCTCTCTTTTCTCTCCTCTCTCTCCTCCTGCAGGAGTTGATGACCAAATTGATCACAGAGACCCCCGACCATCCGATCCCCTTCCTCATCGATCACCTTCAGACTAAACAAGGCAGTCCGGGGAAACTTCACAGAGCTCTTTCTGGATCCGCTGCTCTGTGGGCGCAGAGCTCTCCAGGTGGGCTGCAACACAAACACTCACTCACTCACACTCACTCACTCACACTCACTCACTCACTCACTCACTCACTCACTCACTCACTCACTCACTCACTCACTCACTCACTCACTCAGACTCACTCAGACTCACTCACTCACACACACACACACACACACACACACACACACACACACACACACACACACACACACACACACACACTCTGCATGCATGCAGGATGTACACACATTCAGGCATTATGCACACATTTAAAAAGATCATTTCCTTTACCAATGTCTTGTCCTTGTTTTCCTTATCTTGGTAATCCTCTCCTCTGCCCTCAGAATGACCCTCTCATTATATTGTCTAAAAGTTTATATTTTAAAGAGAATTGTAATATCTTCTGACCCTGTATGTCCCCAACACTTTCTCTGCATCTGTGTTTTCCAGAGATTAGCATAACTGGACAGTCTGAGCAGTAATTGTTTCTATCTCTCCCGACAGAAAGCAAAAACCCTCGTAGGGATAGCAGCGGCGGCTACGAGAAGCCGTGGCAGATCCATCCAAAGAAACCCAAAAAGTCCAAGAGTGACCTCGCTGTGTCCAGCATCTCCCCCCCCTCCCCCGAGTCCAAGTCCTGTGAGTTTCTTTGTTATTCTCAGCTTAGTTTTACATTTACTGGATGTTTGTTTCATCTGGGGTTTACAGTGGCCGACAAACGGCCCAAATCACTTCCATGAGGATACAACGTGCTGCAGCTTCAGACAGGATGCAGATATAAAAACCCAAATGTTCCACATAAAGAAACATCGAACAGCAACTTGACAACACATGCAGCGTTTAGAGAACATTCAGCAACTTGAGGAGACATGGGCAGCGGGGGACACTAAAGAGTGACGCACACAGCTGGGAGACCAGGGGACACTAAAGAGTGAGGCACACATCTAGAGACCAGGGGACACTAGAGAGTGACGCACATAGCTGGGAGACCAGGGGACACTAAAGAGTGAGGCACACAGCTGGAGACCAGGGGACACTAAAGAGTGATGCACACAGCTGGGAGACCAGGGGACACTAAAGAGTGACGCACACAGCTGGGAGACCAGGGGACACTAAAGAGTGACGCACACAGCTAGGAGACCAGGGGACACTAAAGAGTGACGCACACAGCTAGGAGACCAGGGGACACTTAAGAGTGACGCACACAGCTGGAGACCAGGGGACACTAAAGAGTGACGCACACAGCTGGGAGACCAGGGGACACTAAAGAGTGACGCACACAGCTGGAGACCAGGGGACACTAAAGAGTGACGCACACAGCTGGGAGACCAGGGGACACTAAAGAGTGACGCACAGCTGGGAGACCAGGGGACACTAAAGAGTGACGAACACTGCTGGAGACCAGGGGACACTAAAGAGTGACGCACACTGCTGGAGACCAGGGGACACTAAAGTGACGCACACAGCTGGAGACCAGGGGACACTAAAGAGTGACGCACACAGCTAGGAGACCAGGGGGCACTAAAGAGTGACGCACACAGCTGGAGACCAGGGGACACTAAAGAGTGACGCACACAGCTGGAGCGCTTGGTGGCGTTCAGGATGATAAAGCTGAACAACTGTCTCTGTTGTTGGAAACTTACCTAAAATGCTTTATTTGATTTATTTGAACAATGTGATCACATGACTCCTTCCCATATTACTACGTTAGCAAGCTAGCTTACAGCATGTAAGCTAACGGTTTAGTGAACGCTGCGCACGTCTCCTCAAGTTGATGAAGATGTTGCTTCATGTGTTTTGATTTGTCTTTTATATTTGCATTGTTTCTCCTGATGTTTTGCACCTGTCACTCTCTGCTGTGACCACACACACACACACACACACACACACACACACACCACACGCACACGCACACGCACACACACCACACCTCCTCCTCCTACACACGTTCATTACCTGTTGAACCCCAATTACACGCTCCGTTGGGTTCAATCTCCATTTTAAATGTGATATAATTAGATCTAATTAAAGCGTTCAGTCCTCCGCCCTGCAGATGAGTTCATTACAAAGTGCCGCTCTATTTTTACTCTGAAGACGAGCTGCAGAAGATGAAGAACTTTTATTTTAGCTCTGTAATAAATTGGCTGCAGTTCTGATGTTCGGATGAAGAGGAGACGAAGAGGTTCGGACCTTTAATAATTTAACTTATTACATGGCTTAGTTGAATACTCGATTCTGATTGGTCAATTCAGAACACGTGACGAGCTGTTAATACCGAACAGACAGACCGCTGTCAAGGACTTATTGACCGTTGTTAAGGACGCTCACATCTGCAGAAAGAAGTCCGTTCGATTTAACTGTACACAGTTTGGCCGAAAAGCAAACTGGTTTCCTTTTCTAACTGACAAGATAAGAGCGACAAGAAAACAGCGGAGAAGTAACGGCAGAAATCCTCGTTTTTACGCAGCGGTCCAGACATAGACATCAGACGGCGACAGATATTGAGTTGTCAGTTACTTTGGCATTAGGGCAGGGATATATGTAGATACTTCCCAAGATTTGACATAATGAATTGTGCTACTTTTAAATCAAGGAGCGATGTTTTCAAATCTGTAATCAAAAAGCTCCTCAAAAACGCTATCGAAGCAGTTCCTGCTGTTGCTACATTAGTTCAAACAGTAACAACGGACTATTTTTCCTAGCGGATGCATCTCAATTTAAATCAATACAATTATTTTTTAAATCAATAAAATCATTTTCTAAATCCACAAAAGCATTTAAATTAATAGTGGGAGTCATAACGTTACTTTGTTGAGAATGTGGCCATGTAATAAGCGGGATAATGTGCAGCGATTTGGTCATTTAAATTAATAGTGGGAGCCATAATGACCGCGTCGCAGCACATTATCCCTTACTTAGCGCTCCGTCTCTGCCACACCGAGGCTATTTGAGTCAGGGTGCGGGTTAGAGCAGGAAGTGTCAGAACAACCCGAGAGGAGCTTTGATTTAAAGTCAGAGGTCCAGCATGCTGTGCATAGCTCTTGAAAGATTGAAATCAAAGCGCTGCTGCTCATCATTATTGTATCAGCAACACAACAAACAGCACTCTGATCTCCACCGTGAGTCTTCATCGCTGCGAGGACCCTCAGATCCTCCAATGTTTCTCTTCAGAAGTACCTAGAATGCATTACAAGAACACTGGAGAGGCTGCTTTCTGTTTTTATATCGCCCCAAACTGTGGAAACCCCATTTGATCTTAGAACAGCAACTTCAATTGGAATACAAACCAAACTGTACATTGTGGCTTAGCATTTAAAAAAAAAAAAACGTTCTTCATTGTTTTAGCATAGAGAAAATATAAAAGGCAGTACACAAACACCCACAAGACATCAGAAAATGAAGTACATTACAAGTCACATAAATCACATAAATTAATTAAATTAACTTCACAAAGAATACCCTTGTTTTTAATGATGTTCCTCATGTGTTAGTCATTTCCTGTCATACTCTGTAAAGCACCTTGGGCTGCGTCAAGCATTGCTAGATAAATAAAGTGTATTATTATTATCACTGACGCTTTAATGTGCAGATATTTAATCTGCAACTCTTAATCTGAGCTGTTAAAATGCACAACGAGAGCGGGAAGAAATAAAATATGTTTTTTATTTCTGTGTTCACAGCAGCTCTGAAATGATGATGTTTTGAGATCACCATTGCACAAAATGTTTCTCATATACATCAGCAGAGCACTACTGGTTGCATGTTGTACTACATTCCTGCTTTTTTCATCCATATCGGACTCTTTTTTAAATTTAAACTCGGTCGTGTTGGAGCGTTTGCACATCAGATTAGTCCGGAAGTTTAGGACAAATGATGCAGAAGCTATAGGCAGGAAGTCGCTACAGTGTGTGGGTCACTTCCTGTTTTACTTAAGGACACACACACACACACACACACACACACACACACACACCTCTGGCTTGCATCCAGGTAGACTTGTTGTTCCTTCCCACCTTGACACAGATCCACTATGACCTTTCATAATTAAAGCCTGGGACATATTAGCTTCTTTGTTCTGTCACACATCCAGTGTTTAAAGGCCTTTTTTATTGTGTGTGTGTGTGTGTGTGTGTGTGTGTGTGTGTGTGTGTGTGTGTGTGTGTGTGTGTGTGTGTGTGTGTGTGTGTGTGTGTGTGTGTGTGTGTGTGTGTGTGTGTGTGTGTGTGTGTGTGTGTGTGTGTGTGTGTGTGTGTGTGTGTGTGTGTGTGTGTGTGTGTGTGTGTGTGTGTGTGTGTGTGTGTGTGTGTGTGTGTGTGTGTGTGTGTGTGTGTGTGTGTGTGTGTAGTGCCGCGGTCCATCGAGTGTCCGTCCTGGGACTGGAGGGAGAGCCGGGACTTTGACGAGCTGAACCACATCCTGCAGGAGAGCAAGAAGCTGGGCAAAGCTCTGGAGAGTCTGTCCCGCAGTGAGTCAGAATGTTAATATTTTACTAACATTAAAGGGACGGTTTGGACATCTAAATATGTGTGGCCCTTATTCCTCTAGATGTTTCTCTAAATATGTGTGGCCCTTATCCCTCTAGATCAAGGGTCGGCAACCCCTGGCACGCGTGCCAGCATTGGCACGCGGCACCGTAACCAGTGGCACACTAGGAATAAGAGGAATAAGTGTGCAAAATATTTAAATGTTATTTTTGGATCCTGAACGAGACCGCCGCCAGAGCGCGTCTCCCCGTTACCTGCAGAAGGAAGTCATGCACGTAACGCAGCCCCGCTCTCTTTAACTCCAGGTGACTTTTTGCCGCTTTCCTCCGTGGTGCAGTGCTGATCGTTTCACCACGGAGGAAAGCACTTCACTAATTGCAGTACCCATAAGAAGCTGTACAAATGCCGCAGTTTTTGAGTGGCTGTGTATTCAGTTGAAAGCCCAGTGGCGATCTGCTCATCTGTTATCGATATAATATGCTACAAAGGGGCGGACTGGCCATCTGTGTGTTGAACTTTCCTGTCCCAGACCGTAGTCGAAGGTTCAATAACCCACTTTAGCTTAAATGACTGGAGAGAGGCGAGCTCTTCTTGGGAGGCCGTTGCATTTATTTAGCTGTTCTTCTGTTTCACAAAATACATCACAGACCTCTGTTTTTCTGCTTCCTCGTTTCCCTTCCAGAAACAAACACACGTTCCCTCACTCTCGCTCTACCATCCACAAACACACATGCACAAGCCACCCCCCCCCCCCCCCCCCCCCCCCTTCTCTCTCTCTCTCTCTTAAAAGGGACAGCGATCTCATCTCACTCTGCACGACCCTAATATCATAACATGTATGTTCTGGAGAATCACAGAACGGACGATCGTCCTTATTATTATGCCGTTTAAACCAATTATTTAAATGTGTTTGTTAAATTCGGCATCATGTAAGTTGCGCTGACAGGTCCACACACTGCTTCCCCGCAGCGAGGCTCCCCCGCCCTCCTGCTGATAGTTGACGAGCGTCAAGCTCCTCACCCCCCCCCGTTGATAATTTTCGATCATTGGCACGCTGATAACATTTTTTTTTCTAAATGGCACTTCATATCAAAAAGGTTGCCGACCCCTGATCGAGATGTTTCTCTAAATGTGTGTGGCTCTTATCACTCGAGATATTTCTTTATGCAGGAACTATAAAGTGTTAAAAGTCACTGTGAACCCTGAGAGGAAACCAGATGTGTCTCTGTGATTTAAAACATCTTCTCCTCTCTGCAGGCATCGCCATTTCTGACGAGCTGGACCAGGTACCGTCTTTAAACTCTCACACACACTGATCACTCATCACACATCAAATAGTGACCAAATGAAACCCATTGTGTCCCTGTTCCTGTTCGTGTTCTACGAGGCGGATATGGATCAACTTCATGAAACATATTTGAATCTGTGTTTCTGCAAAATGCCCCGATGGCTCTCTGATTGGATGATATTACAGATCCTCAGTGAGCATGTCCTCTGCAGATGCTCCAGAGTGCGTCTCACACTTTGTCCTCGGCATTAGGACATGTCTCCGTCCTTGGCTCTTCGCCCGGAGACTCTGAAGGACGGGGAGGGAATACTGATCACACAGACCATAATATCTGTGAGCTTGAGGGATGTTTCCTCAGACGGTGCTTTGACTTTGAAGGGCAGAGTCTTGGTCA
>NC_136911.1:887268-899768 GCF_949606895.1 Notothenia rossii
TCTGTAGAAGCATATTCACGGAAATTGTTTATTTTGAGTAACTCTTCTTTAACCCAGCTTTCAGTGCCATATTACTTTAAACACCAACAAAAACTGACTTGATATCGACTTTCTATCCAGTTTCAAGTTTATTTCTGATCGTAAAATCTTCACTTTTTGGTGCTTTTGACCTCAAATGAAGGATTTTAGTGATGCGACGTCTATCAGAGGAACAACCTGAGCCTTTGCAGACCCTTTACATGCACTAAAACACACGGCAGGAGAGGAATATCAAACTTTTAGAGCAGATTAAGAGACAACGCTTTATGAACAGATTATCCACTCAGAGAATATGAAACGTTTCAATCGTCCTCTGAGCCTCCACGTTATCAGTGAAGCCATTCGACTGAGATGAAACATGAATACTTCCTCCGCCTGTGGGGTCTGAAATGAATTCCTCCAATATAAGGCTGATGCAGAATCTGTGTCATAACTCTAACCGTGCAGAGATTCCCAGCCGCTCTCATTAATCCTGAGAACACACCAGGGAGGAAGATCATTGTATTTCTTTTAATTAAAGAGAGAGACTTTTTGATGCAGAAGACTATTCCCATAATGCATCGTGCTGCTAACCGTGTGTTTGTAAATGCTACAGTACAGTCTGCATCACATATTTAGGCATGAATAGTGTACATGAAATGCAAAGGAACCCAAAGGTAATGGGAAAAGAATCATTGAGTTATTATTTGTATAGTTTTTTCGGTCTTTTTGTCTCGTCTATTTATTGTTTAACAGAAAAACACTCAAACAATAATACTGTTTTGGCTTTGTCTGTTTTAGTTGTGTTTCTCTTATCTTTATTTAAAGTACAGCTTATGTGGCTTTTTATGAGCTTCTTCGACCGCCGTCCATCCAGTCTTTGTTTTACACTTTGTATTTCATTATAGGCTCTCATCTACGAACACATGGGAGCTTTCAACGCCTCATATCCCTCTGTCTTCTTATAAAACCACCAAATATCCTCCGTCACTCTCCCTGTTTCTCTCCTTGCTGCTAACCAAGTGATTTCCTTAATGACCGTGCAGCGGCTGCCAAATGCAACACGTTTTGAATCCCACGTCTGCACACACGGAGGGAAACTCACCATCAGGACGGATTAGGATGAGAGGATGTCATTAATATAGCAGCAGTTATTATTACACATGCACATGTTGTCTCGGCAGCTGAAAGCATGTTATTATAGATGATTCATATTTAAAGTACTTTAGAAAGGATTCAAAGGTTTTGATTGTCATGCACAATAGGCTAGTTGTTGGAAATGCAGTCTGAAGCTCCTCCGGCAGTGCAGCATACAATATACTTGGGAAAAAGGCATAGAATAGTGCAGGAAAACAGTGCAAATGACCCCAAAAAACATCTCCAAGAAACAATGGTGCAAGTAGAATACAGGGATAAAGGAAAATGCATGAGAACGTTTGGAGAAATAAAACTAATCTGGTTCATTTTGAGTCATCAGGTCTCATATTCCAGGAAATAGCCATATCCCTGACTGTCTTTCTGCCCTCCTCCTCCGTCTCCATATACTTAGGAAAAACACCTAAAATAGTGCAAATTATCCTAAAAAAACAATAAAACATTTGCAAGAAACAATGGTGCAGGGAAAAGTTAGATGAGGATGAAAAGGTGTGTAAATAATACAAATCTGAGTATTATTCGTTTTGAGTCACTACGTCTCATATTCCAGTAAATAGCCATATCCCTGACTGTCTCCTCCTCCTCTTCCTCCTCCTCAGTGTGAAGATGGAGACGAAGAGTAAAGGTCTGAAGGAGCAGCAGCAGCATCACAAGAAGCTGCTGGCGGCCATGTTGTCCCAGGACTCTTTCGACTCGCTGCCCCCCCCCCCTGGAGCCGAGGAGGACATGGAGGACGAGGACGAGGCCATGGAGCTGCTGGGTAATTATCTACAGAACGAATACACACACACACACACACACACACACACACACACACACACACACACACACACACACACACACACACACACACACACACACACACACACACACACACACACACACACACACACACACACACACATTATTAAAGTGCAATGCAGGAAACACAGGAGGGAATATTCGAAAATGAGTCAAACTTAACATAAAATGCATTTTAAATTGCTTAAAAAGTTTTTTAAAAGTTATTTTTCTTCAGTTAGAATGCAGAGAAAACATCTGATTTAACACAAAAATAACGATAAATATATATATTTTTTATCACAATATCAAACTGGAAAAATACATCTTAAAAATATAAAAAAATATGAGAAAATAACTTGAATGAAATATAAAACATTTAAGGAAATTATATCCACCAAGGCAGCAATAAAAAACAATCATAGTTACATTTTAAAGTGCAATTTTGTCCCAAAAGAAAAACACTTATTGTCTCTCTCCTATAATCAGATGTATTGCTCGAGCAGCTCTTTTTAAAGAGCGAGAGTCTGCTTTTCTACAAATGGAGCTCGACCTGAAGTCACCTCCCTCTCCTCTCAGATCTCTGACATGCTGTCCTCTCTGAAGAATAACACCGACTCTCTCTCTGCTCCCTCCTCTCCAACATGTCGCCCAATTAGAGTCCTTAAAGTCCTTCAGTGTCTCTAGAGCTTTCTGCTGTCACAGCGCTCACATTCTTTGCTCGTTAGCTCGTTAGCTCGTTAGCTCGTCTCTTTCTATCTGAAAGGTCATGACTCTCCATCGATGTGAGGCAGAGAGACGATGACGGTTCTTTATTGTACAATGCCTCGTCTCCTCTGCTGCTGCAGCGCAAACATGTCCCAAATTGGGATCAATAAAGTACTTCTTATCTTATATATTCCAGTAAATAGCCATATCCCTGAGTGTCTTTCTGCCCTCCTCTTCCTCCTCCCCCTCCGTCTCAATATACTTAAGAAAAAGAAATAAAATAATGCAAGAAACAATGATGTTAGTCAAATGCAGGGGAAAGTCCAATGTGACTGAAGAAGTGTGTGTTTTGAGTCGTTACGTCTCGTATTCCACTCAATAGTTAAATATGATCTTATGACTCTGCAGCGAATGATCGGTCTTACTCTCAAAGATACTCATAGTCTTTATAGTCCAAATACTGTAGGATGCAGCTAGCTTGATTTGAATCATCTATTTACCGGCTGGTTGTTTTCTACACTAATCAATTAGTAGCTTGCTGTGTGAAATGTCAGAAATAGTCAAATAAATGGAGATCACTTCCATAAAGTCGAGGTCGTGTCTTTAAACTTCGTTTACATTTTTGCAGAAAAAGGACTTGAATATAAATCTGATATAAAGATAGCTTCATTATTAATGAACTAATCACTTTAGTCGATGTATTCCTGCAGCTCTGTATTCAAATGTATTATTATCTTTGGATTGAGCTTATGTAGCATCACTGGAATATGATTTCAAACTGAATGGCAGGAAATATTACTCATAACATCAAAAGTTGGCATTTATTCCTCCGTTGATCTGATCACTGATTAGTCGACTCATAATGAAAACACACCAATAGAAAAACATGTCTTTAAATAGTTTTGACAACTTGAGTCAATGTTTTTGTTTCCATGAATTGCCTAATTGAAGCCACACCATGCAGGGCTTCAGAAGTAAAAGAATAAACCCTTTAAATGTATCCTGAAGTTTCCTGGAACCGATTCAGGACGGCTCGAATGTGATCTGTAGTTTGATCTAATTTACAGTTTGTCTGCAGCATTCTGTAAACACTTGGGTTTGTGATCGGACTTCAGTGTTTATCCAATCCAACTTTATTTATATAGCTCATTTAAAGAGTTGACCAACATGCTGTACATGAGACAAGACAAGATGGACCTTTATTAATCCCAGAGGGGAAATTCAGTTGTACAAAGCAGCAACAGGGTAAGCGTGAAAAAACAGGACAGCAAAGATTCACACAGATTAATAAAATCAAAAATAAATAAAGTCAAGATTTTTTTTTAAATGATAATAATGATAAAAGACTATGAAATAGGAGATGAGTAAAAATAACTGTCAGCATATGTACATATTTGGTCATCTAAGTCAGGGGTTCCCAATCTTTTCTCCCAAGAGCCCCCCCAAATGACTCCTGTTGGAAGTTGCTTTTTCATCATTAACCCCTTACTGATGGCTACAGGCACAAAGACTGTCCGAGGCGCTTGGTGCGTTGTTGTGGAGGGACATCAATACATATATCAAAAGCAGCATAAATACATTTAGACAAAACCGATCGGGCAAAAAACCCAGGTGTATGTTAGGTTTATGCAGGTGCAGAGTGATTAAAAAGTAGTTATTAGAGTTAGTAGAAAATGAATGCATTGTTTCCCTTTTTAGTCAGAGAGGATGTTGGAGGCGTGTTATAGATTTGCTAAGGCTGACATCTAGTGGTTAAACTGTGGTGTTGCACCCTGTTTGGAGGCATTGAGCCAGGTAGAAGAGAGGCTAATACAGTTTTTCTCAATTGCTAAACCCACTATTTAGAATCAAAATTCATTTCTTCAAAACAAGAACATAGCCATCTAAACAGAAACACACTTGCCATAACTCTGAATATCTTTTGCAAAATGCACTTACATGACCAAAACTGAAAATACTGGTCACAAAAAAGAATAAGTCGATCGAAACAGAACAAATTGTCCTCTAATGAGACAAATGTCTTTTCATAACTGAAACTCCGGTCACCATAACAACACATTCTACCATAACAATATACATTTCTTGCAAAGTGCTCTAAGGCACTCAAAACTAAAAATACCCCTTCCAAAACCAGATACCTTCTCCAAAAACAAACATTTGTCAGCTCATTAGAAGACTATTTGAACAGTCATTACTAAGTGGCACACTAAATACTGACTACAATCATCAATACACAAACCTCAAGTTATCGATATTGGAAACTGATCTGCTCTTTGCCGTCTGTCTGGCCACATAGCCTCATCTACGTCACAGCGTATGTCTTCCCTTGCAAGGCAGCGTGGGAAATATCTCCTTGCGTGTCGACACCACCCTTGACAAACATCTTACTGAAGTGAGGGAGGTCTTTTATAGGATTCTCACTAATTACAATTACTATAGGAAATTCATTGATGTCAGCTGTGAGCAATTCATTTACATGGAAGTGAAGTACTCAATTCACCCCAATACAAAAAAAAAAATTTCTCAATGTGCAAAAAGGAAAAGACCACAATTACTGACTGTAAAAATGTTGTATCAGCTATAGCTAATCCTCCCCATATGAACATCTCAAAGAGCTATGCAAGTCATATCAACACTATTATAGCTTTACCGGCACCATTAAAAAATATATTTTAAGTACAGTCATGCAAATTCTGTCATAGCTACGTTTTTATTATAATTACTGTAAAATCTGCCTATTATGTTTTCATCATTATTACAACAAACACACACTTGCAACTGATAACACTGGCAATGATTTTAGATTTATTAGACTATTAAAAAAAGAAATCATGCTTCAAATAAGTGGGGGTACCGCGTACCCCCGCGTCCAACGCCCACTACACCATATTAGTATGTAGTGCTTGTATAATACCACAGAAGGAAAGGTTTACTGGAGCGCTCAGATTTAATAAAATATAAATAGTTCAAGAACAGTGTGCAGACCATAGACTGTATAAAGGTGCAGACGCTGGAGTTCAGAGGCTTTAAGAGACTGGGAGGTGCTGATCATCCACTGGGGGGCAGCAGAGGACCAGTTAGTGTGTAACACCAGAGAAAAAGCAGCGTTTAGAAGAAAGTCAGCCTGTTTTTCACCAGATGTCGTCCTGCAGCAACTGGTTACGGATCTTATGAGAGTTTTAAATCTTAATCCTGGCTTGACAGAGCTACAGCACAAAGCTTTAACACAATTATAGAAACCAAAGACATGGCTTTAGGTGGATTTGTTTTGTTCTTAAAATCAGCTTTTATTGATTCCTCTGCGCCGTGTTTTCATTCGTTCTGCTCTGAGTATTAGCCACAGTCCAAAACCATATTAAACATGACTCACATGTTCTTGGAAGATGTCAAAAAGAGACCACAGATGAGAAATAGTGTGTGTGTGTGTGTGTGTGTGTGTGTGTGTGTGTGTGTGTGTGTGTGTGTGTGTGTGCGTGTGTGTGTGTGTGTGTGTGTGTGTGTGTGTGTGTGTGTGTGTGTGTGTGTGTGTGTGTGTGTGTGTGTGTGTGTCACTAGGTTGCAAAAGTCAACTTTAGGGCTTCTTTTCTAGTGTTTATAATAGATGTCAGAGAGTCCTTGGAGCCTGCAGCATGAGTCGTGACCATAGACTGTATGTACTCGTGACACATGTTGCCTCCTGAGGCCTTTTTTTTCTTTTTGTGTCTTCATGGGAAATAGTAGAAATCTGATCAGGTGGAGGACGTGCGGAGATACAATAGCTTTCTTTCCTTTTTTTAAGAGGACGCCAATTTTTACCACCCTGAACTTTAAGTGCAGACTCTTTGGAGGTCATGTGACGCCTCAGAGTTCAGTATTGTATTGTATCACCACATACCAGAAAAAACTAACAACAATCAGGTGTCAGCTGTTCTGTTTGTGTGCAAATGTCTGCATGCTAACACGTTGAACTGAGATAAAGAGCATGGTAAACATTATATATTTAAGCAATAGCTCACGACAGGCTGTGATATGCTCATTATATCACAGCTAAGGGGCGTGGTTCGGCCCGACGCGAAGCGGCCTGAAGTGAGCTATTGCTTTTATAAAACGGTTACCAAGTGTGGCAATATGAAAGAAAAATACACACTCTAATTTAAATAGTTTTTATTAGTAAATAATGATGTTCAAAATAAAATAGTCCCTCCGTTGCCTTCTGCACAAAACATAGTGCAAGGTGGTTGCTATGCAACAACACTAACAGCTAGCGAACATATTAAACAGAGAGCGTTGATCCATTATTTGGCTGTTTATTTACATTAATGTGTATGTTGCTGTTTATTGTGCAGCCACTGAAAAACTGTCCAGCATCAGTAGCATGGCTTACGTGGTCACTTGTATAGGTTGAGGTTGCTCGAGGCTGTTGCTTGGCGTGTTATTACATAACATTCTACCTGTTTAACATCATCGTAGCCAGCATGTTAGCCTTAGCATTTAGCATGTCTGTAGACAGGTGTGTAGCTGCTTTCTATTAAAGTTATTCAACTTAATATGTTTTATATGTAACACAAGATCCTGTATTGATCCACGCAGGGAAGTCAGGTGAAAGGAATAAGATTGAAACACAGGATAAGACGGATTCACACGAGGATAATTTCCATAATTCTGAGTATTAGAAATATTAGCGTGTACGGCAAGAATAAGTACAAAGGAAGCTACATACGTGCAAATATAAGATGCATCTTGTTGAATATTTAGGTTTTAAAGCTGGGTTGTGCAGCCTGATGTCTACTGGCAAAAAGCCGATTTGTTGTGGGGTGATGTCTCTCATTTTATAAGATTATAATCAGCATGGAAGCCAATACAGATGATATGTTAGGGTGCAACAATAGTACGTTAAACACTCTCTGGAAAGATTGTGCATTTTATTCCACCTGCAGTGAAACCTGTAGTACATTTGTAACACATGGCTGCTCAGTGCTAACAGCCTCAGGCAGACAGACTGCAGACGAGCCTGACGCCAACACACACACACACACACACACACACACACACACACACACACACACACACACACACACACACACACACACACACACACACACAGCAGTTTCCCTGGAGACGGAGTAAACACAGCGCAGCTCCATCAGGTTTTGGTGCTCGTTGCTTCGGCACTAAATCCGTCACTTGAAAGCTTTTTTTCTGTTTCACCTCTGATGGTTTTTCCCCTCCGTGATGCAAAGAATGTGGCCAGTAAGGAAAGTCTTAACTGCACCCAATTTGACGCCTGTAAAAGCCTCCGTGGTGCCGACGGATCCGCTAATCGAGAGGCAAATTGCTGCGGTGTTTCTGTAATTATTCCCCCAAAAAAAGAAAGCACAGACAGAATGATCTGAGAGGTATTTGAACTCCTGTGTTGTGACTACTGCAGACAGACAGAAGCAGCCGATAGACGATCTCCGCTCTGTTATCTGCAGCCAATGAGTGCATGCTTTGTGTTTATTGTCTGAAATAATAACGAGGCTTGTGAGTTATAGTCTTGATGCAGTAATTGGTGTGTGTGTGTGTGTGTGTGTGTGTGTGTGTGTGTGTGTGTGTGTGTGTGTGTGTGTGTGTGTGTGTGTGTGTGTGTGTGTGTGTGTGTGTGTGTGTGTGTGTGTGTGTGTGTGTGTGTGTGTGTGTGTGTGTGTGTGTGTGTGTGTGTGTGTGTGTGTGTGTGTGTGTGTGTGTGTGTGTGTGTGTCACAGACAATCAAGATGAAATATGTCCGGTGTTTAAACTCTGTTTGTTTTATATTAAATGAAACGTTATCGCTCCACTATCTTTCCAACCCCTCTGCAGACTCTTCTTGCTCAGGCCCGTTCACGTTTTGATGGATTACTTTATTATTTTATATCTGATTAAAATCATTATGGCGTAATTCATTAGATTTACAGCTTCATATTTAGCAATTCATTTAATTACTGTCTCCTGCTGATTTCTCTGATGTCCAGCATTTTGTTTTTTAACCTCTTCCCTTCAGCTCTTTTCCTTTTACAGTTCAGCACTAATTAGGTTTAAAACTAATGTTAGTTGTCCACAGCTGACGTTAAATCTACCGGACTACTTTCTGCGGATTGATATGACCGCAAATAGTCCCCTTAATCCTCCTTAGCCTTTTCTGCTTAGCAACAGTCTGTTATTGAGTATTAACAGCCTCTGAAATGTCCAAATTGACCAATCAGTATCGAATATTCACCGTAACTGTGTAGTTAAGACATTTACACTCAAAGGAATAATCGCTTGCACTTCATTCTTACTTGTTTTCATGCTGGTTTTGATCAAATTAAAGGCAATAGCTCTTCTGTCATCATCTGTTTTTTGTGCAAGCATGTGTAATTATTACATTATAAGTGATTTGAATATATTTTCTTGGCTAAAGAAGTCCGCTATGATCCGCTGCTGCCTCTCTGTATTGACTATGCACTACATGTTCTGCTTTAAAGATCTCCTACAGCTCCATATTAAGCCATAAATAACATTTCTGTTTGATATTTCCCACCCACACACACACACACACACACGCACACGCACACGCACACACACTCAGTGTCGTTATAGTGTGTATCTGTGATGGTTGCGGTCAGAGAGTTAAAAGCAGTGATAATACTTTCTCCATCTGACTCTGATCAGAGGAGGGGGGGGGGGGTGAGATTGAAAGTCGAGACATAATTCTGAAATGTAATCTGGAATATTGTTTTTATTACAAAGCCAAACAAAATGTGTCTGAGCCGCACATCAAAGAGTGACGACTAACCGACCGAGCTAATGTGAAACAAATGGTGTGTGTGTGTGTGTGTGTGTGTGTGTGTGTGTGTGTGTGTGTGTGTGTGTGTGTGTGTGTGTGTGTGTGTGTGTGTGTGTGTGTGTGTGTGTGTGTGTGTGTGTGTGTGTGTGTGTGTGTGTGTGTGTGTGTGTGTGTGTGTGTGTGTGTGTGTGTGTGTGTGTGTGTGTGTGTGTGTGAGTGTGTGTCACATCTCTAAAGACTGTTAACTACAGTTATGTGCCAAGTAGAGACGTTACAGGTGAATAGGGTAAATATTTAAGCTTAAAGATATCACCATGAAACTTCCTACAAAGATTACTGATATTTATATAAATACTTTTTGTATTGAAAGTTTTCTGAGAACGTATGTTTAAATATGCAATTCAGGCTTTATGTTTTAATATCTCGGCTGTTTTCCATGTATTTTCAGCAGTGGATAAAGCCAGTTTCAAATCCAGAGGGATATCTCTTTGTTGATCTCTAGGAATCAGAAGATATGCCAAACAAAGTCCTTTCCTGCATGTTTAGATGGGAAATGTGATATCACTAATCTGCAGGCTTTGGGGTTGTTGTAGTTTCATAAACTGAGACATTTACGATATGTTTGGTTTTGAAAACGTCAGAAAAAGTACAAGAAATTCGACTTTTTAAATGTATTCTTCTGTCCAACAGACAATCCAGATCTCATTTAACTTTTAAGACACTGATCCAGAGATCTATTTAGGTTATAGAAACGTCTCCGATAAATGCTCTACTGATTGACTGTTGGATTAACTGTTATTATATTGTCTTTTTATCCTTTTTTGCCTATTTTCGGTCGTTCGCTGCAACATAATGTGTGTATAGATGAGTGTGTAAAAAGCTTCAGAATATAGAGACGAATACGAGCAGAGAGAAATCTGGCTTTAAAGATATGGACATTAAAATGCTGACATGTTGTACAAAACAATGCTAATTGCGTAGTTCTAACTTTAGGAGGAATCTGCAGACCTGAACAGACACAGTTAGTGAAATAAACTCCTGCATGTGTTTTCTGTCCACTCGTCTGGAACTAGAGCTGTAATGGAAACTAAACGCACGTCTCCTCGCAGCTCGTTCCTCAGTGACTTCCTCCGTTTCGTTGCATGCGTGTCTCTCGTCTCCACGGTGGTGCGTTCAATGTTTCCACTCTGCATGCATCTGTCAGCGAGTCATAAGGCCAAGGTGCATATTAAGTTATTTGTGAAAGCAGCTCACTAATTAGGACCCGGAGAGCCAGTCTATCTAAACAACATGGGATTACACGGAGAGGTTTTCTGACTGGATTCCTTCTCGCTCTGGCCTTTTGTTGGGATCGCATCGCTCACATAGTTTCCATCTCCCCCCCTTGTGCACCTTATTTATCGTCTCATGGGATCTCATGCACGGCTGAATTGAAATGTGACAAACGGGCGAGTGTGGACGGATGCTTGTTGTGTCTAGACGGAGACTCAGGGAGACGCTCTGTAAACTTACCATGGAGGTATTGTGTGAGAGAATACACTGTGTGTGACTCAACGTGGTTGAAAAGTGACAAAGATAAGGCGACACAAATCGGATTGTTTGGATAAATAAACCGTTTCTGCTGGAGCCGTATTCAGGCCTGTTGTCAGCAGCAGGTTGACTCAATGAGAGTAACAGCTTGTATACATGCGTCAACAATGGAAAACTTAACCCATTAAATGATCATTAGGATATCAATCAGTCACCCTGTCTAACCCTCCCTACTTTCGCGGGAGACTCCCGATTTCATTGCCCTCTCCCGGTTTCCTCCCGGGGTCATATTTCTCACGCATTTCTCCCGATTTCTGACAAAATCAGGTTTTACTCAGGACTGTTTCCACTCGGACTTTAATACAGCTACACCATTGTTTGGTTTCCATGGTAACACGTCTCTTTAGTAGCGCGCGCAACTGAAAGTCTGACAGGGTGAGGCAGATAGTCACAGAAAACAGCACAAGAATCGACAACTACTCTACTCTCTGCTCGCTCCTTTCCTGCCCACACATATGCTCCATCAAGGATGGTGCTACATGCTGCACTTAGAACTACAATAAGCATGTTAATGTTAATCTAACAGCTCCGGGGATAAACTAGCCCCCCCCCCATTTTGCATTTTGAAATGCTCCCGATTTCTGAGGTCTCAAGGTTGGCAAGTATGCACCCTGTGTTTCCTTACATTTCTGCAAGCCTCCACGGTGATGAAATAATCAGAAACATGAGAATTGATGAATTGTTTGTGAAAACATTAACACACTGTCACAATTCATGCAGAATAAGTCACAAGCTCACCACTTCACAAACACATGACTTTAACCTAAAAGCATAAAAACACTAACACGTAGTCTCCAGCGAGATACAGAGTCCAACGTTTATTTAATAGCACGTTTTTGAATCTGTGGACATAGCTAAAGTTTTGTTGAGGAATTCAAGGGGTGAGCTAATATGATTGCAATGCTCATTGTGTGGGTGAAGCATTGGCTTACAGCACTGAGCGGTAAGAAGACTTAACTATTGACGGTGAGCAGCGGCTGGACATGAGGTAGTAGAGAAAGTACCTCTTTATCCACAAAAACATGCAAGATCCAGCTGTTATATGTGTCCTCTCTTCTCTAATCGCCAAAAGCAGGATTAGTTGCAGCAGTGGAACTAAATATCTTTCTATCCAGACTCGGTGTGATCTGTTGTGTCGATGCATTTCTCTGAAGCGCAGAGTGTGATCTCACTGCTGGGTCTGCTCCGGGGTCAGAAGTGTTCCTCTGCTGTTTCATGCAAGCTGCAGAAATGTCGAGTCATGATTTGTATTTTGACCCGGAGAGAATCTGGCACCATGCATTAGTCCGTCGCCAAAAGGACGGGATAATTAACGGAGGATTGTATGAAGCGGTGCATTTCCACAGAGTGGGTGTCCTGTGATGAATGGGACATTCAATATTCTCTCCTGAAGGGCTGTGCTGTAATCTATCTGTCCTCCAAACACTGAAGATGTGTGAGGGACAAACAAAGAACCTCCAGACTGTGCTTCAGGTCTTCCTGATTT
>NC_136911.1:902268-932268 GCF_949606895.1 Notothenia rossii
ATTGAACATGTTTGCATTAATGGTCATTCTGTCTGTTTGACACCTGAATTCTCCCTCTGTCTGAAATGCTCGGTTTTAGCGCCTCTCTCTTAGAGTCTGCTCTGATTGGCTTGCAAGAAGAGGTCAATTCTCAAGGCGTTTTCTCAAAACTCTCTCTGTACAAAGCCTGTGATGTTTTTACACTTTAATCCAGAAAAGTCTTAAAACTAACGTGCCTTTAGTTTTAAGACCTCTGAAATGGTATGACTTTAGTTTATACGGTAAATGTTTATTATTTTTTAGAGTATTTTCTCTTACCTTGAACTCATCTAGAGGTCACGCCACACTTCCTGTCTGATCTGCAGCATCAGTGTGGAGTTTAACAATTGCAAGAAGCATTTTGATTCTCCGAAGTGTTTCTCAAAACTCTCTCTTTACAAAGTGTTGGAGGTTTTTCCTTCAGGTTCTGTTGCTGTAAAGGTGTTTTTAAATTGCTTTCCAAGTCACATTTAAAGCAATCTAAATATGGTTCCTTCAAGATGTGGAAACCGGAAACCCTAATATGATATGAATTTAGATACATTTTGAAGCTACAGCTACGACATTTTATTTCAGTTTTACGTCAAGTTGATCTTAAATTTCATCTCCAATGACTTAAGCTTCAAGACCCCTGAACTGATAGGACTTTATTCACTGTGTGTGTGTGTGTGTGTGTGTGTGTGTGTGTGTGTGTGTGTGTGTGTGTGTGTGTGTGTGTGTGTGTGTGTGTGTGTGTGTGTGTGTGTGTGTGTGTGTGTGTGTGTGTGTGTGTGTGTCTCTGCTGACACGCTTCCTGTCTGATGTGTAGGTTAGTGTGATACCTGGGCAGGTGAGGGCAGAACCTCCCACCTGATGCCAGTATGTGATAAATGAGTATCTTTTCACTGAGACGCCAGCGCTGTGTTTCCTATCAGCTTTCATTTAGCCTCCATCAGCTGTGGGATGTTTTCAGAGCTGCGGCAGCTATCAGATGGCTTCAAGCGAATACTTTATCCCTCTGGATTATCTCAGAGAATGCAGCTTCAGCCCCTTTTCTGTCCAACATGATTCTTTGAAATGTCAGACATCTGTTCCCCTGCTCCTCTATCAGAATCAGAGTACATGCTCTCCTCCCACAGAGGGGACATTTGTTAAAGCAGAAAAGAGACAAAGACAGCTTCATGCTAACTAAGAAGCATGCATACAAACAAATATTGAAGGTACAAAAATTATAAAGATTACACAATTTGCAAAATACACATCCTGTAACAGTTCTGAGGATTTAGCAGCCAGGTATATATTACATGTCACTTGTTAGACGCTTTTATCCAAAGCGACTTAGGTGCCGTTTACACGAGAGCAAAACGGGCTGGATCCGCATAGTTTCTCTTGCGTATAGCCGTATAGCCCTTTTATTTACACGAGGCCGTAACAAAACGATAGGAACGGACCCCACAAACGATAAAGGGTCCCAAGGTGGATAGATTTGCAAACGAAACGCTCTGGGGGTCAAACGGCTCCGTGTAATCGCATCTATACGATAATTTCCCGATAGATGAAGCCATAGCCCCGCCTCTCCCCACCTCTGCTGCTCACTAGCTGTAGCATTGTCAGTAGCTACTGCTAGTGCTACTGCTACTGACCATACTACGGATGTTAGTGCAAAATGTACAGCTCCTCTACCACAACCATCAGCATGAACTACATGTTGCTAAATCCACTGCGGGGCATAAACAGAAGGGCAACCATGGCAACCATGCTCCGTAGTCTTCTTCGCTGCTTTTAGTGTATTTTGTGGCGGAAGTTACAGCGCCAGTTACAGTCCCGGCATATGTACTACAGCGTGTCCAGCGTTCTCGTGTGAACAGACACGTCAAATGAAACAAATGCGTGTGAACGGAAGACTTTTTTGAAAACGCATACTAGGCATAAACGCAAACGTTCCCGTGTGAGCGGCACCTTACATACATTCAGTACTGTGGACAATCCCCAAAGGACTTGGGGTGAAGTGTCTCAGGGACACAACGACATGCTGACTGCAGTGGGACTCGAACTTGCTATCCCCTGATTCAAAGTCCAGCGCATTATCCCACTGATATATGTACTCCACAGTTATTAACAGCATATATATAAACATAGTTGGCGTTTAACAACAAGGGGTGTTATAGGGTGTGTTGTTGTGTTGTTGTGGTGTTGTTGTGTTGTTGACCACAGAGTCCTTTCACTGGTCTTTCATCGTCTCCTCTTGGTCAGTGTAGCAGAGTATCACACACACATTCATGTCTCTGCACACACACACACACACACACACACACACACACACACACACACACACACACACACACACACACACACACACACACCCAGAGGTCAGGCTGCTAACAGGAATTGATGCTGCATCTTGAAAAGTGGAGAGAATGATGGAAACGTCACAAGTTCCTCTCATGGATAAGAGACTGAACACACCTCTGGTTTAGAGGACTGTTGTTTATCTGTAACTTTAAACGTATCTTCATCTTTTGATAAACTTGTCTTTCATGTTTACCTTAAAGGGGAACCTTAAGAGAGGCTGCTAAAAGGATTTTAGTAGACGTTTCTCTCTGAAGATATCTCGTGCCTCTGAACGTATGATTCGTATAACTTCATACTCATCCTTCCTCTTACTCACACCGTGTTGGCCTTTCCTCTGGGCTTAGTAATGTTAGAAGGGTCTCTTTTCTGGTTTGATTGGATAGAAGAACGATTCCCCTCACCAAGCTAGGTTTTCAGTAGATTTTATTGTATTGACAGGTAAAAGTTCACGGCTAGCATCAAGTAGCCGTTTGAAAACCACTTTTCTTGATGCGATTACCTGCAGCTTTGCTCAGCTTTAACATGTGGAAGGGTTTCACACCTGCAGACAGACTACAGTACAGACTACAGGAGAACACTATGTATCTTGCACTGGCTTCCTTAACATGTCTTCTTTAACACTGGTGTAGGTACAACCCTGTAAAGTCCACATTCAGGAGGTTATTTGTCACTTTCTGCCTGCAGGTTCTCCTCTCACCCACAAGGAGCCTTGTTTCTGTGTTTGATCCCGTGTTATAAGGCTCGGTGGTTTTTAGCATCCTGCGCATTATTGCAACGTGTTCACACCTTCCTGCGAGGTGATGCTTCCTCTCAGCGCCGCAGTGTGAAGGCGACAACTCCACCACACTTATTCATTTACCCACAACTCCTGTGTGAGTTCGACACTCACTCAATCCACTCACACCAAACAATATCAGGGTCAGAAACTGAGAAGTATTTTGATCCTTTGATGGATCGTCAGGACTTCTGATGGCCGTCTAAAGTATGTCTAATAAAGAGAGGGATAACACACAGGATGGATAGATAGATAGATGGATAGATAGATGGATGGATAGATAGATAGATGGATAGATAGATAGATAGAGAGATGGATAGAGAGATAGATAGAGAGATGGATAGAGAGATAGATGGATGTATAGAGAGATAGATGGATAGATAGATAGATAGAGAGATGGATAGAGAGATAGATGGATGTATAGAGAGATAGATGGATAGATAGATGGATAGATAGATGGATAGATAGATAGATAGAGAGATGGATAGAGAGATAGATGGATGTATAGATAGAGAGATGGATAGAGAGATAGATAGAGAGATGGATAGAGAGATAGATGGATGTATAGAGAGATAGATGGATAGATAGATCGATAGAAAGAGAGAGAGAGAGAGATAGAGATAGATGGATAGATGGATGATGGATGGATGGATAGATGGAGAGACACTTTATTGATCCCCATTAGTGTGTGTAGCAGGGTTTGTAGCAGGGTGTGAATGAGTGTGTGTAGCAGTGTGTGTAGGAGTGTGTGAATGAGTGTGTGTAGCAGTGTGTGAATGACTGTGTGTAGCAGTGTGTGTAGCAGTGTGTGTAGCAGTGTGGTGTAGTGTGTGAATGAGTGTGTGTAGCAGTGTGTGTAGCAGTGTGGTGCAGTGTGTGAATGACTTTGTGTAGCAGTGTGTGAATGAGTGTGTATAGCAGTGTGTGTAGCAGTGTGTGAATGAGTGTGTGTAGCAGTGTGTGAATGAGTGTGTGTAGCAGTGTGTGTAGCGGTGTATGAATGAGTGTGTGAATGAGTGTGTGTAGCAGTGTGTGTAGCAGTGTGTGAATGAGTGTGTGTAGCAGTGTGTGTAGCAGTGTGTGAATGAGTGTGTGAATGAGTGTGTGAATGAGTGTGAACGCTGTGTTTATCTCCGTGTGTTTCTGTTTGTGTCTCACCCTCAGTAAACCTTCCTATCTGGAAACGGAACTCTTTTATTCTTTTAACTTCAGCTCCATCTCTCAGACCCGCTTCCTGCTCGGGCCAAACAGATTACGCTGAGAAAAACCAGCCATAGGGGGCTTTGAACGCATCACGATGAAGCACAGGGACTGAGGGGGGATGTCTTTTAGTTGTAAAGGAGATGTGTGTGTGATCCACGCGCCACACGTCTCTGAATGAATAAACTTAATGACATGTTATTTTGTAGGAGAATAAAAAGCCCAGATGAAGATCTTTGGGCCTAAAACTCACCTTGTTTCGTAGTTTATTTGCAGAAATGATAAACTCAGTAAACCCTTCCTCTGGTCTCATCCCCTCACACTGACAGAGACTCCCTTGTATTTCTTTTATCTGAAATCAGATTCAAACAGATACCATCAGTAAAAACACGCTATGGTTGCATCATGTTAAAGAACAGTGAGCTATTGATTTCAGGTGAACACGTCTCTTTGTTTAGTTCTGAAACACGGTGTCTGTGTATCTATGCTCCAGATGTATCTGTGACAGCATTACTTTTACGTCAACATGCTAAAAGCTATCTGAAATGTATTTGTATGAATGGGAGAAGCTGCGATGAAGGAATGCACGCCCTACAACGCACCTTTCTTCCCAGTTTCTTTGCAGAAATGACAGACTTGATGAACTCAGGAAACTCTTCCTCTTTGTCTCGTCCTCTCAGGCTGACACAGAGTCCCTTCTTTGTTTTATATCTGACATAAGATCTAAACAGATATGATATGAAAAACTCTTTTAAACTGTGTTTTTATGAATGGGAGAAGCTGTGATGAAGATCTTTTTTTTTTAAACGACATGTATAACACTTCCTCTTTGTCTCATCCTCCCTCATCCCCTATCTGTTTGTTATCTTGCATTGGTTTTCCCAGCATGCATTGCAGTGTTGTGTCTGATTCACCGCTGTGTGTTGTGTGCAGGTTGCAGGGTGACAGCCTATCAGACGGCAGATCTGAAGAGTGTCGGCCAATCAGCTCCGAGCAGGCCGTGCCCGACATCTCAGGTGAGCTGCAAGACAACACTTATTTTAAATAATGTTGTGAAAACACTGAATGTATCTTCCATCATGAGCTCCACATGATCACAAAGGTATCAACTGTAGCTGTGAACATGACAGGATGTGAGATTACCTAGAAGAGCATCAGGACTGTTTGAGGCATATGGTAGCTATGTGATGAACATGATGATTCAGCCTCTATGGAGAGAGATCAACCAGATATCACGGCAAGACGTGAACATGTGACGATGTAGCATGCTGGGAGACGTGAAGATGTCACGATTTCGTCCCTTCAAACGTAACAATTACACGGTATTGTTAACCAGTGGAGAAATAACCGGAAAGGCCAAGCAAATGCTACCCCGACGGTCGGTTGTTATTGTCAATATTAATATAATAATGATTTATTTTTTAATAGTCACACTCGATTACGCCAAAGTTCTTGTTGCCCCAGCTGGTCCACACCTCTTCTAGCAGAAACAAAGGCTACATTAATGTATTAAATCGATGTTAATCATAGACTGTATAATATAAATGTTAATCCATGCGTGTGGATCATAGGTGTGGATGTGGAATTAACGGACGTGACGTTGTGCGATTGAGTTGCCAGGCAACAGCTTTGATTGATGTTAATTTACAAACTCTTCAACTACAACCGTAGTTATATTTAAAAACATGTTAGAAGGCCTCACAAAATACTTTAATGCAATTTAAAATGTAAATGTGAAGGAATGTGTGTATAACAAAATACATCCGTCATAAACGAAACCGGAAACTGACGTAGGCAAGATCCTCAGCTCGATGATAGCCGCAATGCATGCTGGGATTTGGTGTTTATGTGATGTGAAATCTGAAGACGTTTTTTTAAAATAAAATAATACTTTATTCCGAGTGTGCTTGCTTTTCTCTTTGGAGGTCATCACATAACGGCATTGTAATGCACGGTTCGGCTGCATTAAATATTACATATCTGCCGTAGTTCTCTATTTATAGAGCCCTGATGAGAAGACTTCGAGACAAACATGAGGAACTGTTGCCAACACTGAAAACGTGACGTGGATCATAAATATATCAGCAATTAAACAACATCTTACATTTCTCAAGTCGGTGTCCAGTGAGATTTTTCTAACAAATAAGATGTATTTTCACGTCTCACACTCTCTTTTGTGTGTGTGTGTGTGTGTGTGTGTGTGTGTGTGTGTGTGTGTGTGTGTGTGTGTGTGTGTGTGTGTGTGTGTGTGTGTGTGTGTGTGTGTGTGTGTGTGTGTGTGTGTGTGTGTGTGTGTGTGTGTGTGTGTGTGTGTGTGTGTGTGTGTGTGTGTGTGTGTGTGTGTGTGTGTGTGTGTGTGTGTGTGTGTGTGTGTGTGTGTGTGTGTGTGTGTGTGTGTGTGTGTTAGCTCCGTTGCCCGGGGTGGACGCTGTGGCCGGTCGTCTGCAGGAATTCGACGTCTTGTCTCAGATTTCGGTAAGTTTCCTCCCTCTATCCATCACTCTCTCCTCTATTGTTCTAAAAAGAAGAAAAGAAAGCCCTCCAGCCTCAATCATCCATCTTTACTGTAGAAGACAAAGAGGTGATGAATCCTCCTGATGTCACTCTGGGGTATTGTGAGGGATAAATGGACAGAATATCTGGTGACTTGAGGACAATCGAGGCTCATTGAGATGTTTCTACACAATGCAGCTCAATATTTATGAGTTGCACGAGAGCAAAGTGTTGCGTGATAACCTGAAATGCTGCAGGGGTTATAGAGAAACCCATAGAGGTCAGAGGTGGGAAGTATTAGAGTACAAATACTTTGTTACTGTGCTTAGTACATGTTTCTGGTATCAGTACTTTACTCCACTACTTATTTTTCTGACCACTTTTTACTTTTACTTCTTACATGTTGAACTCAAATACCTGTACTTTCTACTTCTTACATGTTGAACACATATACCTGTACTTTCTACTTCTTACATGTTGAACTCAAATACCTGTACTTTCTACTTCTTACATGTTGAACTCAAATACCTGTACTTTCTACTTCTCACATGTTGAACTCAAATACCTGTACTTTCTACTTCTCTCATTCTCCAAACAGGCTGGTTCCTTTAGTCTGAATGTGTGTTTGGTGGCGTGATCTTTATTATTTAGAGTCATTGCGTGCCTATTGATTTGAACACGATCCGTGTATCCATCATTTCCTGGTCTTCTCTAAAGAAGAGGGACCAATGGAAACGTTGTCATGTTGCCGTTGGTCACCATGGAAACATTCATTAGCTAACAATGACATTATTGTTCTATTAATATAAAGGGAGGTCAGGTACTCTTTAAAACAGCTGCTAGTTATGGGTACTTTTTACTGAAGTACATTTCAAAGTTCTTTACTTTGACTTGAGTAAAGAAGTTTAGTCAGTACTTCTACTTTTACCAGAGTATTTTTAAACACGAGTATCTGTACTTCTACTTGAGTAAAGGATGTGTGTACTTTTACCAGAGTACAGTATAATCCGCACATCACATGCTGTTAATAAAACGCTGGTACCTTTCTCTATAATTACCCTCCAAAAACATACTCCTTTCTTTAAATAATTGCCCGATCTAAGTGTGAGGGAGACGGGGCTTTTTTTACGGCATGTTTTAGAGAAAAGGCGCTGCAGTGTGTGCAGCAGATGCAGAGTCTGCAGACTGAGAGGCGTCAGATTGAGAGAGTGAAGGAGGGAAGGAGAGAAGGAGAGAAGGATCTGACACCCAGAGTGTGAGATATGAGGCTGAACACACTGTACAGAAAGCAGAGAAACTGCAAAGAGACTTTGTAGATGAAAGGTAATCATAGAATAGGCTTTCTTTTATACTTTACAGTTTTAGATTTCAGTTTTAAAGTCTTCTCCTTTTATTCTACGTACAGTCATACTTAGTCTTAGTCTTTGACCTTTTTTAGTGATCTTATCTTAGTATATTGAGGGTGTGATGAAGCCAAAATGAAACGCAGGGTGACTGATGAATATTACGTCCTCCTTATTATTTCTTAAAGGACATTATGATCCTGTCTTTCTTTCTACCATCACAGTGGGTGGTATCGCTGTAAGTTGTTCCTTTTATGAAAGCTTCACGTCTAACTCTATGCTGATTCACAAAGCTTGAATCTAAATCTGACGTCCTCTTCTCCTCTGACCTCCACATTAACACACTTTATATAATATGATGTGTGTTGAGTAGCTGCAGAGTCTCTCTGAATGTGAAGTCCTGCACAATAACACATGAAGGCATCCCTTATGCAAAGTGCAGCTGATGTGTCTGCGTCGTGTTTAATTGCTTGAGTTTGGCTGTCTTTGAAAAGCTCATTTGTAATAACTAGGGATGTCCCGATCACCTTTTTTTGCTCCCGATCCGATTCCGATCATTTAATTTTGACAATTTGCCGATACCGATTTTTCCCGATCCGATCTTTATGAAATGCATTAAGAGAAAAAAAAGAAAAAAAGCATTCAAGTTGTCCCTTAAGGTTATTTTTTTATTTAAATTGGATATTCTATCCAACATGGATATAGCTTCTTTCTTTCACAGCAGCATTGGATCAGTTCAGTTGTGCAGCATTGGATCAAAACAAAATAAAGCTTTCAGTACTCGTTAGCTTACTGCTACAATTAGACACTGCGCCCACTCTGTTGCCAGATTTGAGAGAAATAAGCAGGTCTATGAAAACAAGCCCCAAAGAAGCAACACATACATGATGTTCTGTAATTTGAAACCAAAACTAAGGCCTCAGGATGACTTTAAGACTTGAACATGGTCATTTTTGTTTTGTAACATTGAATACAAAATATTTTTAAAGTATTTAAAAAAATTAAAAAAAATCCCGATTTTTTTTCTCCAGATTCCGATCTTTTGAAAATCACGTGATCGGATCGGGACCTCTCTGGTAATAACGAATTAGCCTTAAGGGTATCGAAGAAACCTCTATGCTTAATGAGATCTACAGTATTTGGGAGAAACACAACGGTTGGAGTCTTACAGTATGAGGAGCTAAATAAGAAGGACATTGATTGAATATTTCTCTTTCTGCAGCTCAGCAACAAGAGGTTTAAATGCTTATGAAAGAAAGGATGAATGTCTCTCTCTTCATATTATTGAGATATTTAAATCCAGCCCATTTCTTCCCATCGTGCGCCGCAGTGAAGCGTTGTTGCTGCCGGAGAGTAAACACTGCTAATCATTATTAGCCCTCGTCTTCAGGTGATAAGTGCCTCATAAAGACAGAAGGCTTGGTGAAGCGGAGCGGGAACTGCTTCCATAGTTTCCTCTGAGAGCGTTTAGTGATGTGTTTTAATCACAGTTCTCTCGGTGTGGGTGTTACCGCCATAAAACATGCCGGGGCAAACGGCTAGAAATCAGAGTGTGATGCAAGAGCCGTGTTTCATGGTGATGCTTTGTTTGGCAGCGTGTCAGAGATACTTCGCTGCGCTGGGGTTTGACCTCGTGGCTCCGTGAGATTTAAGAGCTTCACTTTTATTCATGCAAACGTTTGTTTAGGACTTCCAGATTTTCCATATTAGCGGTTTGACATCTGCGAGCTTTAGTGTGCCGTAAACTCTTGTGAGAATGCAACAAGTGTATTTTTTATTTTCCTTTATATTCATTACCTATAAACGTTGGAATTTAAATCACCTGCAATTGAAAATATTTTACCATTTCATTTCGGAGTAAGCCGGGGGTTCGTTTAATCGGCATTTTAAGGGTTTTAAAAAACGTCTGCAAACCAAAGACACATTTCTACCTTTTGCACAAAAAAATTACACAATAAAAGTGTTTTATAATAACCTCCTAAAGCTACTCCTGCATATAGATTGAGATGCATGTTGCAGTGTGTGCCTAATGCTGTTTACATCTCACTTTTCTTATTTTGAGAGACACTCCTTCTGTAGGGATAACAGAGATGTTAGCGTTTGCAGATCATTCACATGCACTGAAAGCTACACACACAAAGGAGAGGGGAAAGGGCCTCTTCAAATCACTCATATGGCATGTGTCATGGCTTTGATTTACTTATACTGCGGGTAAAAAAACTACAAGTACATGTTTGGACACACCAAGATAATAAGTAACAAGTCATACAAAAATAAGGGCTGCTTTCTTCTGGCCAAATAAAAGCTGTCATCTGTTCCCAAACTCACATAAGTTATGAGCGTGTGGACGCCAGCGCTGACTCAGCGTTTAATCTGCTGATTTAAATCCATTTAAAAACAACATCGCCCTAAATCCTGCAGCATGACCTCGCCCTGCCCTCACACGGACCCCCATCATGACCGTAGCCCTATTGAGGGGCTCTACGTTAGTACAACTCCGGAGGAGGAGGAGACGAGAGGAGAGGAGACGAGGAGGAGAGGATAGGGGAGTGGAAGAGAAGAGGAGGAAGAGTAGGAGAGAAAGAGGAGGAGAGGGAGAGGAGGAGGGGAGGAGAGGAGACGAGAGGAGACGAGAGGAGAGGAGAGGAGAGGGAGAGGAGACGAGGAGGAGACGAGAAGAGAGAGGAGATGAGAGGAAGAGGAGAGGAGAGGGAGAGGAGACGAGGAGGAGACGAGAAAAGAGTAGAGGAGACGAGGAGAGGAGACGAGGAAGAGACGAGAGGAGAGGAAGAGGAGAAGAGAGGGAGAGGAAGAGGAGAGGAGAGGAGAGGAGAGGAAGGAGAGGAAGGAGAGGAAGGAGAGGAAGGAGAGGAAGAGGAGACGAGAGGAGAGGGAGAGGAGACGAGGAGGAGATGAGAAGAGAGGAGAGGAGAGGAGAGGGAGAGGAGACGAGGAGGAGGAGAGGGAGAGGAGACGAGAAGAGGGGAGAGGAGGAGAGGAGAGGGAGAGGAGACGAGGAGGACACGAGAAGAGAGGAAGGGGAGAGGAGAGGGAGACGAGACGAGGAGGAGATGAGAAGAGAGGAGAGGAAGAGGAGACCAGAGGAGAGGAGAGGGAGAGGAGACGAGGAGGAGACAAGAAGAGAGGAGAGGAAGAGGAGACCAGAGGAGAGGAGAGGGAGAGGAGACGAGGAGGAGATGAGATGAGAAGAGAGGAGAGGAAGAGGAGAGGAGAGGAAGAGGAGACCAGAGGAGAGGAGAAGAGAGGAGAGGAAGAGGAGAGGAGAGGAAGAGGAGACCAGACGAGAGGAGAAGAGAGGAGAGGAAGAGGAGAGGAGAGGAAGAGGAGACCAGAGGAGAGGAGAGGGAGAGAAGACGAGAGGAAGAGGAAACGAGACGAGAAGAGAGGAGAGGAAGAGGAGATGAGACAAGAGGAGACGAGAGGCGAGGAGAGGGAGAGGAGAGGAGGAGGAGGAGGAGGAGTCATTAATACGGAGGTCACCATCAGCAGCCTTCAAAGTGTGTGAAACATCGTCTCATCTATTCTAACCCTAACCCTGTTTAAAGATGGTAACATACATTTTCTATCTTCTACCATTTGCACATTTTTACCTTTTTCTGAAGCTGATTTCTGAATAAAGGAAAACCTCGCACCGTGCTCAAAAGGAGAGAACGAGCAGCTGCTCCAGAAGTCTATAAGCTAACACACACACACACACACACACACACACACACACACACACACACACACACATATATATATATATACACACACACACACACACACAGAGGACACTGGGATGAGATTATCATGTATACACACTTGCATTGAAACAGCTGATTAGTGAACGTGTGTGTTGTGTGTGTGTGAGTGAAAATTGGATTTGTAGGTCTTAATCTCAAGCTGATGGCTTTACTGCTGCCTCGCCACCACACCAGTGTTCCCATAGGTCTACTGGTAGTTATAGAAGTATGTCGTGCACCACTACTGACGGTCTGGCGTCCCACAGTCAGTAAACGCAGCGTTGCGTCTTTCATCCTGTTTTTCTAAAGCTCATAAAATAATAATTGCCCTGTCTCTGTTTTTTCCTTCTCCAGATACGGCTGGGATATTTCAGCCGTAGCTGAGCATGATGTAAAGAGTTAATTGAAGGGTCTTTCTTTTCTTCTAATGTGACTTTTCTCCAGCGTCAGGGAGTCTGGGAGGCTGATCTGAAACCAGTGAGACGGGGCAGCGCTGGGGGGCCGATGCTGGGAGACCCCCTCTTCTCCAAGGAGCTGGAGAACATGGGCAAGCAGCTGGCAGGTGAGAGAGAGAGTGTGTGTGTGTGTGTGTGTGTGTGTGTGTGTGTGTGTGTGTGTGTGTGTGTGTGTGTGTGTGTGTGTGTGTGTGTGTGTGTGTGTGTGTGTGTGTGTGTGTGTGTGTGTGTGTGTGTGTGTGTGTGTGTGTGTGTGTGTGTGTGTGTGTGTGTGTGTGTGTGTGTGTGTGTGTGTGTGTGTGTGTGTGGACTGTAACTGTGCTACCAAGCATGCTCTTTATACTGCACTACATTTATAAGACACACTTGTACTCAATAGTTCAACGCTCATGTCATTTTGAGACTGAACTGGTATTACAAAATGTTATTCGTGGCATTTTTTTAATCATAACTCCTGCAGTCAGGCTGCTCTTTGTGACGTGTGTGTGTCTGTGTCTGTGTCTGTGTCTGTGTGTGTGTGTGTGTGTGTGTGTGTGTGTGTGTGATCATAGAGTGTGTATCCACTTATGATCCAGATGAAAGCCCAGAGGAACGTCATGTGTCGCCCACTTGTTGTTTTATGTCCTCGAACGCATCTCCACATACCAGACTGATTCAGAGCACATTGATCAACAGCTGCTCTTCTCTCACACACACACACACACACACGCACACACACACACACACACACACACACACACACACACACACACACACACACACACACACACACACACACACACACACACACACACACACACACACACACACACACACACACACACACTCCTCAGATGGCATTAATTTCTTCTTTGACGCCGACTCACTGAACATTGAGGCTTTGGGCTCCCAGCATGCACTTCACTGAAGCTGTTAGACGCTAATTCAACTCTTTCAACCTTTATTGGCTGCTAACACTTTCCACGCTCGCAGCCAGAGCCTCACTTTTCATCTTTACCCCAATTATATCTGAGAAACCCCCCTCCCCCTTCTCCTGTGTGATTTCTGGAGCTCCTGTGCACTTGTCTGGGTGTCTCCCCCTGTAATAGAGATGTGTTGTTGAGGGATATGCACACATACCAACAAGTAGGGTACATTATTACTGATATGACGCATTAGATTTGGGACTATGGAGATATTCTAACACCTTTTTCCATTAAACTAAGACGTTTAGACTCTTTGCTCACATTTCATATAGTTAAGAGTCTGAAAGTTTCCTGATGAATGATTTTTATGAATATACAGAAGCCGAAAGTAAACCAGGCTAATCATTTGACTAGATTTTCCCTTTTTGACACTTTCTGATGATCTGTGTGACTTCGGTGAATCTTTCTGGTATGAAGCTTTAGTTTGGGTTGGATCAATTCAACCCACTTTATAAAAAGTGCTCAGTGCATCAGACTCATATGAAGACTTTTGCTCCTAAAATATTGTCAAAAAAAAGAAAGGTTTCTTGATTTGGGGCCAAAAGTACAAGTAGACAAGGATTAACATGCTTTCAGTTTGTCACTTTTTGATAATTTCTGTGACTTGTTGAATCCAAACCAACACTTTAAACACTAAAGTCTCACAATCATACAAACCAATTAACCAATTAATGCTGCATTAGACCTAAAGACAGCTAAGATAATGACTTAATTCTACAAGCATTAATTGAGCATTTAAAGGGATACTGATTAGTTTTGAAGATGTATGAAACGTGGAGTAGTACCTCAAACTTCCACACAAACTATCCCATTTAAAATAAGACTTCAAATATAGTTAGAAGACAGAAAAGCTTTAGAGCCACAGATTTCAAACAAGCTACCGAGGGTGGTTCAATCTGTCCTTCACACTTTCCTTAATTTATTTATCTAACGCCACGTTGAGTGAGTCCTGGCAGGCCGTGTTTGTCCTGCAGATGAGAGCTAATAAAGTTATGACTGTTTGAACAGCTTTCTCTCAACATCAGACACTGGGAACCATCAGAAATATGTGATGCTCCAGCTTTTGATCTTGAGCATCAACTCTCTGTAAGGATTTCAAAATCAAGCTGCTGGTAATGTCTCGTTAATGCCGGGAAGCGCCTGGTTTGCAGTGAAATCATGTGAACATGTGGTGTTTATCACTATTCCGGTAAATAGGAATATCAGCTTCATGGGAACAGGTCACTAATGAGCACTTCCTGTTTGGGTTATGATGATAACATCTCCGTGGTGTGGGCGGTTCGAGGAAGACTTCAGCGGCTAAACGACCGTTTGTTTATCAATTACTCCCGCCGTGAAACAGTGGAGAAAAGGCAGGAAGGTCAGGGTGAATTGAAGTGACGTGGGGTTGGTGTTACACAGAACCTCTCACTCAGTGTGTCAGGGAGCAATCCAGCTCTTATTCATCCAGTTTGATTCTGAATCACACACACATTTCTCTTGAGCCTTACTGTTTGAAACACGTCCATATAAACAAAGTGTCTTAACTGGTAGCTCTGGAGTCATGTGGAAACAGAAGTTTCATATAGTGTTGCTATTGTTAAACACATTGTAAAGCGCTTACTCCTCACTGTACCCTGTATACCAAGCAGGTTTCCCATCACTCACTGCACGGAGGCTCAGTCACTCGTACACTTTGATCTATAAAGCTATGTTGGGCAAACTCCCGTATTATATCTGCTCTCTGATAACACAGAAAGTTGCAAGCAGCTATTGTCTGCGATCGCAGGATATAGTCTTGTTAGATGTGCCAAGAGTAAGGACTGTCTTAGGTAAGACAGCTTCTATGTGCGCAGCTCCACTTGCTTGGAACAGTCTACAGGCAAAATTGAAATTGAGCATTTTTATTTCTCTGAATGTATTTAAGGCACGTCTAAATGAAATGCTTTCTGACACTCTGGGTAGTTGTAAATGTTGAATATGTAAATATGATATCCTCTGTTGTTTGTTTGTTTGTTGTTTTTATGTTTCATGTGGAACTAAATGATGCAGGTCTCCCTTGTAAATGAGATCGATGATCTCAAGGGACCAATCTGTCTAAATAAAGGTTTGAAATGAAAATGAAATGAAACGCAGCCCCCATTTACATCACTCTCCTATACTTTACACTTTGCAAAACTGAATAATATACCCCTCTAATGTCATTTTGTGGACAAAGGTCTTGTTCCCAGGTCCCCTGTTATGCAAAGTCCACTGTTTCATGCCTTGTATTCACATGGGACCTTTAAGACTACAAAGGATCATTATTCATTGATTTGATCAAGTTGAGCTTATTTTTTACACTGAGTTTTCTCTTGTGTATATTAATATATATAAATACATGTATCCCTGCATCCTAGAAGCTTTGACGCTGAAAACACACACTGATCATTACATGTTCCTGCAGCCCAATGTGTGTTTATTGTGGAGTCTCTGGGCTTGTTGTTGTTGTTGTTGTTTATGGATTTCCTGCAGGTTCTCTCTCACTGCAACGTGTCTGCAAACAGTGAACTATCCCCAACGTTAAGTTTAGCCACCATAACTCTTTGGATTATTAAACTGTAATGTCCTGACACGCCTTGAATGCTACACACACACACACACACACACACACACACACACACACACACACACACACACACACACACACACACACACACACACACACACACACACACACACATATCTTCACACACACACACACACACACACACACACACAGCTTCACATACACACACACACACGCACAGCTTCACATACACACACACACACACACACACAGCTTCACATACACACACACACGCACAGCTTCACACACACACACACACACACACACACACACACACACACACACACACACACACACACACACACACACACACACTCACGCACAGCTTCACACACACAGACAGACAGACAGACAGACAGACAGACAGACAGACACACACACACACACACTAGTAACAATCTAGTAACACATGTCAGAGAGTTAGATGTGTGTATCCAAACAGTCTGGGGTTGGTTTTCCCTCAGTAACGTCTCGCAGACATAACTGGATATCTGCTTCACATTCGAGAAAAATGTTGTTTGCAGAAGAGAAAAATCCCAATTTGCTCAACAACAAGAAAGTCAGGGGTTGTGAAATCCTTGTCATGCTTGTTTCTGTTATTTATTTAAACCCACACACACACACACACTCCTGGTGACTCACTCCACTCTCAAATGATAACTTTAAAGCATGCTTTGCTGAATCCTCAGTGCCAGGGTTTAACTAAAATCATCACGGAAAGAATGACTTAGATGTTGACGGAGGGAGCTGGACGTCTCTCGTGTTTTTAAGACGAGGAAAACAAACTATTCTGTTTCTTTTCCCTCTGCGGATGAACTTGGAGCGTTTTCTGAGAGGAAGCTGCATCCACCGCAGTTTACAGCGACTATAAATATTGTCATCAGTGCCCAGAAGAAGGATTAAAGAGTGGAGTCTCGCCCACTTTAATGCTCCGTTAAAAAGTTTGTGAATCATCAGCTGCAGGACAAGAGGTCATAAAACATTCAACTTTATTCTGTAGCCACTGTAAACATATTAAAACAGTTAGAACGTGCCCAAATACGATATATATTGAAAATCTAAACTTGCAAATTCAGAGTTGTTGTTAATTACATCCATAACATCAATTAAGGTTTAGTTTTTCAAAATAAAAGCCTCAGAAAGTATCTGTATCTCTACAGGAAACTCAGGGAAACTAACAGGGAGCTCCAAATGGGGCTTGTTTTTCAAAATAAAAGCCTCAGAAAGTATCTGTATCTCTACAGGAAACTCAGGGAAACTAACAGGGAGCTCCAAATGGGGCTTGTTTTTCAAAATAAAAGCCTCAGAAAGTATCTGTATCTCTACAGGAAACTCAGGGAAACTAACAGGGAGCTCCAAATGGGGCTTGTTTTTCAAAATAAAAGCCTCAGAAAGTACTTGTATCTTTACAGGAAGCTCAGGGAAACTAAGAGCTCCAAATGGGGCTTGTTATTCAAAATAAAAGCCCAAGAAACACATTTTAGTTACAAAAAGCTCGTTTTTCAAAACAAAAGACCAAGTAAAAAACTTTATTTACAATAAGCTCAAATATAGGTTTTGGTTTTTCAAAATAAAAGCCGAAGGAACAAGCTTTTGTTACAAGAAGCTTAAATATAGGTTTGTTTTTCAAAATAAAAGTGCCTGAAACAAACTTTTGTTACAAAAAGCGGGGTCATAAAAAAAACGACTTTATTCTGGAGCCTCAGTGAAAATATTAAAAGAGTTTTAACATGTGTGACCAAACACTATTTATGGATTGAAAATACATTAATTACAGACATAGATAGCTTTAACATCCATTAAGGCTTAGTTTTTCAAAATAAAAGCCTCAGAAAGTAACTTTATCTTTACAGGAAGCTCAGGGATACTAACGGGGAGCTCCAAGTGAGGCTTGTTTTTCAAAATAAAAGCCCCAGGAATCAGCAATATGGCTAATGAAACCTACTAGGCACCACAATCATCTTGAGTTTGACATGTTGTACTAACTCATCTCCTCTCTCCCCCTCAGAGGTGGAAAAGGACCTGGCTAAACTGGCAGAAGTGGGTAAAATGACGAGTCGTATCTCCAACAATCCTCTCTCTCTGCACCACACCCCCTTCCTCCCCCCGATACACCCCCCCCACCGCCACCTCCCCGACACCCTGCCCCTCACCATGGGCCAGTCTCCATCTCCTAGCAACCTTAGCAGCAGGAGTACAACTCCCAGAACCCCCAGGACTCCCATAACTCCCAACAGCCTGCTGAGGCGCTCCAGTTTTGACCGAGGAGCCCATAAAGAGGTGACCTTCAGGAGGTCAAGGAGCCGCCCTGTGACCCCCACCTGCCTGCCGGCCAGACCCCGACCCCTGCTGACCCCCCCGGGACTCAGCACCACCGACAGCCTGGGGGCCAGCCTGAGGGCGTACCTGTCAGAGGTGAGAAGAGAAACACACACACACAAACACACACACACACACACACAAACACACACATACACACACACACACACACACACACACACACACACACACACACACACACACACACATCCAAATGGACTAATCCGTGGAGCTCCTCACACACACACACTCTCGCAGCTGCGAAACTGGCGTGCTTACACTGTAGGTGCTCCGTGTTTGGGGGGTGCGGGTGCTAGTGGAGCCTCGCAGATGGGGGGGCTGCAGCCCCCTTACCCCCCCCTTCCCGCATCCATGGTGTTCAGGCTGTGCTTCGCTGTGTCTCGCAGACCCCACGCAGCAACCAGGAAACGACACCAGTAACCCAGCTCACACTGTCCGCTCCTCAAGCCTCAAAGGGCGGAGCAGCGAGCCCCCCAACGTCCCCCCAACACGGCACCCAGACCCCACGCAGCATTCTCATCTGTTTGTCATTACTGGTGTCATTTTCTGGCTGCTATCAAACGCCATTGTATCACATAATCACTGATGTTCCGCTGTAACGGTGGTGGACTCATCAGAACAGAGTGGGCGAGCTGACCAATCAGAGCACAGTGGGCTCATAGGGGGGGGGGGGGGCAGGAGCTCCAACAATTCGTGTAGGACAGAGAGTGAATACACATACTATACAGAGATGCTGGATGAGAAACCAATGTGAGTTTGGAACATTGAACAATATAAATGTATTCTAGTCGACCTCAACAATGGAATTATGATCAGTAGAAATGGCCGTGAGACATGGGACCTTTAAAACTCAACATTTGTACATACAAAATGTGTTTCTTTAAAATTGACAACACCTTGAATAAGACATGTTCAGTATATGGAGAGCGACTGATTGCACTGAATATTTCACTCATTGAAATTCAATAAAACGTCAATTTTACTGATTCGTTTTTCAGAAACCCTGCAGTAATGTTATAAGTTATTGCTTTTTTTCTGATATTTAGGTCTTAAAAATCACTAAATTGTACGTAAGGAATGTGTAAATCCTCTGTTTCCTTATATTGCCATCAACACCTTGAATAAGAAGTGTTCATTACATGTAGAGGGACTGATTTCCTCATTGTTTCCTGTGTCCCTGCTGTTTGTCTGCTCCTCAGGATGAGTTTTACCAGCAGCTCCAAGCCATCCGGCAGCCGTGGAATATTCCCAGCGACACGGAGAGCGACGTCCTGGATCCTCCTGAGCAGGACAACAGTGAGATATTTAAACTCTGCATTTAAAAGTTTATCAACCCATTCGTTTCTGGACGTTTCCAAAATCCTCACAAATGTGATGAACGGCCTCTCTAATGTTTCTAACTTCCCCACAGTTTCTTTTAAAGGCTTATTTCATTACTGCAGGCATTGAAGTGGAAACAGAACTATTACAAAGTGCAGATTAATGTGCACTTATTCCTTGTAAACATTTAATATGGAGCTGTCATGTCTTTTCCATATTTCACAGAGGGGGTTCAATCCTCTAGGGGGAAATTGTCACGTAAGAAATATTATCCTGGCTTCGATTAAGAGACATCTCTCGATCCAGTAAAAAGACATGAATCATCTGTTGTGGGAAACAGCGCAAGACAATACTCTAAACCTGGACACCATCAGACCTCCTTCAATGCCGCATACATCTCATTTTCAGAGGCTTGTATTTCAAAATGACTGAAATCAACTAAGAAAAATGTAAAATATAAATGTTATATTATAGTGTAGCTGTTCTTACATTACATATATCTACATGTATTCAAGGCTGGATTCACTAGAATATGGATTATTATCAGGTCTATGGTCTGCAAACTGCCTAGATATGGTGAAAGTGCAAAGACACTCAACAATGCTTAAGATTCATCCTCTGGGATCATGAGTACTCCAAAACAAAGGTTGAAAAGTCTCCAAAAAACCTCATATTTACCCTAATTTTCGGACTATAAGGCGCACCTGAATATAAGCCGCAGCAGCTAAATTGAATGATGTGTACATATAGAAGCCGCACTGGACTATAAGCCGCAGGTGTTTTAATGTTTAATTACCATATGTAAGGGTTCGTGCACAGAGGGGATTGTGGGGAAAGAGATGGCTGTTTGAGGAAGCTCCCATTTATTAACATTTCAACAAACAAGTTGCATATTTGCATAACGTATTCAAGTGTTAGCATTTAGTGCAATAGTAGCTACAGAACATGTGCTGTGTAAACTGTACTGTATCACATAGCGTTTCAGACACACAAACTTTTCAACTTTCAAACTTAAACGGTGCGCTCCCAGCGCACGTACCGGCAGTGATCTCCAGCAGTGGTTTTCAACCAGTGGTACGGGGACAAACTGTCTCGCTCTCGTAATGTCTGTCTGTCTTGCTCTCGTTCTGTCTCTTGTACCACTCTCGGTTCCACTTTTACTTTTGCGCGCTACCTGTCTCACTCTTTTCCGGCCTCCAGCTTTTCCTGCTGGAGCCCGCCGCTTAAAGGTGGGGGGCGCGGACCGGCCATAGAGCCCATAGATTTAAAGGTGGTGGACTGTAACCTGTAAAATCCATAGATTTAGGAGGTCCCCTAGTGGCCGTTAGCTGGAACAATCCATAGATTAGCCGCACCGTTATATAAGCCGCAGCGTTGAAAAATGGGAAAAAAGGCGCGGTTTATAGTCCGAAAATTACGGTAATCCTCTTTGGACAATGGAAGGTGACACTTTATTCTACTGAAAAACCAGTTCTGATATTTACAGTGTTTGTCAAGGAGGAAGTGTAGACACTATCTCTGAAATATCATTGGAATCTGACTGGTCAAGATATGTTGCTCTGTACCGACTTAACTTCATATAAATCCACTGCTGCAGCAAAAAGGCATCTGTGTGAAGTAACTGATGATTTCCAAAATAATTTATGTTGTAAATTCAGAAATGTTCCCAAATGAACTCACCTAAACATCTCCTCAGCTTTTCAAATGAAGAGCATGTGGGAATACAGCTCTCAGTGACGTCAGGAAACAAGAGTTAGATTCAAACGAAGATCAAACAGTGATTGTTTCTCAACTGGAAATATTTCCCCACAAACAACTCCTCCAGCTGTTAAATAAATATCACTAATGGCACTAAAAGTCCTGAGTCGAGACAAAGCACTTTGTGGCGTGAGAGAGGACCTGAGGGAGTGTGTGTGTGTGTGTGTGTGTGTGTGTGTGTGTGTGTGTGTGTGTGTGTGTGTGTGTGTGTGTGTGTGTGTGTGTGTGTGTGTGTGTGTGTGTGTGTGTGTGTGTGTGTGTGTGTGTGTGTTCACGTTAACCTTTTCGGAAATGATCATTTCTCTATCTTTTTATTCCATTCCTTTAATTGTTGATTACTTTTAAAAATATGTTTTAGTATAAATTGTTTTTTTAAAGATAGTATTTCTTTATTTAACAGGGGAAGAACCCATTAATGAACGTAGCTGTATATATGCCAAAGTTAGCAGAGAGGGTTTTTTAATCTATAGTCCCTCGACACGTTTTAAACTAATTATAAACATATCAGGATAATTAGAAACATGCAACATATAGGCTCTAAACAATAACAACAACACACATGCTACAGTACATAGCAACAAGTTTAGGGTCTGCAGCTAATTAAGCAAATACTTCTAATTGTCCCCATTAGTGATTTTGACACTTACACAGGTTGAGAAAAGACTTAAGGAACCCTTTAAGATGATTGACCCACTTCCTGTCTGTGTTTCTCCACAGGTGGTGCTCGAGATGCCAAAAAGAGGTCATTGTTTTCAGGTGAGCAAATCATCAGTTCTCCAGAGTCTGAGAGTCAGAGTTTCACCTAAACCTTTCTACCTGAAAGAAAACCTGAGCACATTCATCTGAACGAGAGAGATGAGTTATTGTTTTTACGTAATCGCCGGATTATTTGAATAGAAATACTTTTAGTGGGTTAAGTACATTCTTAGAATAAGTGAGAAATGGATTTAACTTCTGATTGGCAGAAATAAGCATTATGGAATTAATAATTAATATCTAATTGTTTTCTATTGAGATTCCTGGAAAAGGGAAATGACAATAAAGACTTTCATAAAAAAAGTTGATTCAAGAACAAACCTCTGTTATTAGATCAGGATTATTGCTTAATAATAATAATAATACATAATATTTATATAGGGCCTTTCACGAAACTCAAGGTCGCTTTACAAGTCGGGTAGGGGGGGTAGTAGGGGAAAAGAGGCAGACAGGTTAGGGGGGGGGGGCAAGCAAGTAACGGAAAAATAACCCTATCAAACTAACTATATAGTGTAGTGGGGAAAGCCTTGGTGAAAAGGTGCCAATTTGCTAATACTTGAGCTTATATTTTATACGCTCATAGCGGACCAAGTCACGCTCGGTAGTCCCGGTGAGCTCATCTGTAGAGCCACGACACGCTAACTGTAATAACCGGCTGCCTCCACCTTCATTTATGGTGCGTTCAATGACACCACGAGGCTCCATGAAGTCACTGTGAGTTTCCTCCCAACATGTGGTGTTGGGAGAAAGTCTGTCTGGTGAGAAGTGAGGTCTGTCTGCGGTTGTTCTCTTGTGGCGGAGCAGCGTCAGAGAGCCCGTCTGGAGGCTCTTCTGAGGCACAAACACACTCAGAGCTCAAAGAAAACCTCACAGATTCAACCAAAACTCACTGAGGATTACTGAGTCTGCACCCAGATCAGAGTCTGTTAGCAGGCATGTGGAGAAGAGGGGGAAGAAGTGAAAGTAGTTATGCTTGATTGTAAAAATACTGCATTTAAGTTCATTCTTAAGTCAAAGTATACATAAGTATTACCAAAATGCCTGAGGTACCCCCAAGTAAAAGTACTCATAATGCGTATCTTCGGACCATTTATTTGTCTTTATTAAACAATTAACGGAAGAGCGTCTGAGAGGCGTTTTTACCTTTTGCCTTACTAAATGGTCCTTGGAGCGAGGGGCGGGGCGAACCTCTCGGAAGTGATTTCAAAACAAAAGCACACGTATGCTAAGAAGTACTTATACTAAGTAAAAGTAGCGATTGTAAAGATACTGCATTTAAATGCATTCTTACTTAAAGGTGGGGTAGGTAATTTTGGAGAAACCAGCTCGAGTGGCTAGAATTTGAAAATACACAACCGGAAAAAATCTGCCACTTCCTCACAGAGCCCTCCTCCAACACACACGAACGCGCACATGACCAATGAGGGCACGAGATCAGTTTGTACACAGATGGAAGGCTGACAGGCAGGTAGGCCATCCAGTTACTTTAGCCGGCTCAGATGATTGGTCGTGCTTTTTACAGCGCTACGGCTTCCAGAGATGACATTTTTTTATGGATTTTTTGTCAAATCACTTCAGATATTCATTGCTATCAGGATGTTAAGAGCATTCCATGGAATATAACAACAAGTGTATCTCCAGCCGGTTTCTCAAACTTATCTACCCCACCTTTAAGTAAAGTACAAAAGTATTAGCAAATTGGCTGAGGTACAAAAGTACTCATAACGGCCCATTTTAGAATCATATATATGTTAGCTGGATTTATAACGATCTTGAGTACACCAGCGTTGGACATTAGAAATGTATAGCATGGGTCCCAAGCATTTAGAAATGACAGGTGTTTTATAGCGTATATAAGCACTTTAGCCTACGGACAATATTTCAATGAACGCTTGGCTGAGTTATTGCAGGTATTGAGGATGCTAAATCCATTTCTAACCTCCAGAATATAATATGTTCTAACCAGAAGCATTTCAACTCTAAATGGGCCAATATCATAGACTGTATATATAATATTATTACTATATTGATTAATTTTGAGTCACTTTCTTGTCCTAATCAATTGGACATACCTTTCAGAATCAAAACACCTCTATATCATTGGTTGAGACGTTATATTCCTTTCCATTTCTTTAGTTTTTCTTGCATTTTTTATAACATTTCCAGCATAAATCTTTGGGATACTCAACATTTATAAGTATAATTTATTTATCATCTCTGACTTGAATATTTCACGTCTGTTCTCCCTCCTTATTGGCGGAGAAACGTCTCATATTTGAGTTTCTAACACTTGATATTTCCCTCTCTCTCCACAGGTCTATAGTGACGAACTCCAGAGGCTCTGATCCAAACTATTATGCAAACCGCTGGACCTTTTCAATATGTGTACAGAGACAATTATTTTTATACTTCATACTGAAAAAAGATTGTATACTTTTTTCACAGATATTTCATAAACATTGTACTGTACGATAAAAACTGTCCAAATATAACTCCAGAGTACGGATATTACATTTATTTTTGTTTGCTCTTTAGCATGCTATTGCACTGTTACACACAACAGACTGAATGCTGTTATATTAAAATGATTTGGTGCACACGTCTTGATTATTTCTGTACTTTCTTTTACTTTAGTTTTACTATGTGATGGACAGGTCAATAAAAATAAGACGAGAAGACATCAAGTATGAAATATAACTACCTAAATGGGAACAGAGGCTCAAAGTAAGTGAGTTTATCAAAAAAGGATGTGTTCCTTGACATAATCTCAACATCTCTATAAACACTATTTCCCGTCAGAAGAGGAAAACGTATTTCATTGCATATCAAAACGTTCACATATCATTTTCCATTTTCCCTTCTTGTCTTGGGTTGTGATTGCCATCTGTTCGTTTTCCACACATCACTCCGTTTATACCGTGAATATTTTCCTCCGGTCTTTGATTTCATGTGAAGGCACGAGGAGTCCTGGAACCGGTTGAAGATGAAAACTTAAATTACTGCCACAGATGTCACGGAGAGACACTGTGTATCTCCCCTGTCTCAGCATGTCACAACTGATAGAGATGAAATGCTGGAGCCATTACTGATGCTGGCGTACGTTCATATATCACATTATTCCCACATGACTTCTCAATTATAAGTCCGAGGACGGAGATTAATTCACATGCTGCTCATTTAATCTTTATCAGTGACATATGCCATGCTAAAGATCAGGTTTCATAACATTAATACCATCTTTTGAGTCTTCTTAATATCTCTTTAAGCTTTATGCACCATGTAAGACCACCCAGGAACAAAGCAGACTGACGGAGATCCGGACCACCATCAGAGGTCAGAAACTGACCCTCGTCTTAGTTTACAGACGAACAGCACAAATAAATCTATGGTGGAAAGAGGTATGCTGTGAAGGCGTATAAAGTCAGTGTCTTTCCCTGACTGACTGCTTTTGTCCATTTTAAGGGAAAATAACTCTCAGTAAACAGTTAGTGTCAATATGTACAGAGATGGCTAAAGTACACACATCCTTTACTCAAGTAGAAGTACAGATACTCGCGTTTAAAAAATACTCTGGTGAAAGTAGAAGTACTGACTAAACTTCTTTACTCTAGTCAAAGTAAAGAACTTTGAAATGTACTTCAGTAAAAAGTACCCATAACTAGCAGCTGTTTTAAAGAGTACCTGACCTCCCTTTATATTAATAGAACAATAATGTCATTGTTAGCTAATGAATGTTTCCATGGTGACCAACGGCAACATGACAACGTTTCCATTGGTCCCTCTTCTTTAGAGAAGACCAGGAAATGATGGATACACGGATCGTGTTCAAATCAATAGGCACGCAATGACTCTAAATAATAATGATCACGCCACCAAACACACATTCAGACTAAAGGAACCAGCCTGTTTGGAAAATGAGAGAATTAGAAAGTACAGGTATTTGAGTTCAACATGTAAGAAGTAGAAAGTACAGGTATTTGAGTTCAACATGTAAGAAGTAGAAAGTACAGGTATTTGAGTTCAACATGTAAGAAGTAGAAAGTACAGGTATTTGAGTTCAACATGTAAGAAGTAGAAAGTACAGGTATTTGTGTTCAACATGTAAGAAGTAGAAAGTACAGGTATTTGTGTTCAACATGTAAGAAGTAGAAAGTACAGGTATTAGTGTTCAACATGTAAGAAGTAGAAAGTACAGGTATTTGAGTTCAACATGTAAGAAGTAGAAAGTACAGGTATTTGAGTTCAACATGTAAGAAGTAGAAAGTACAGGTATTTGTGTTCAACATGTGAGAAGTAGAAAGTACAGGTATTTGAGTTCAACATGTAAGAAGTAGAAAGTACAGGTATTTGGGTTCAACATGTAAGAAGTAGAAAGTACAGGTATTAGTGTTCAACATGTAAGAAGTAGAAAGTACAGGTATTAGTGTTCAACATGTAAGAAGTAGAAAGTACAGGTATTAGTGTTCAACATGTAAGAAGTAGAAAGTACAGGTATTTGTGTTCAACATGTAAGAAGTAGAAAGTACAGGTATTTGTGTTCAACATGTAAGAAGTAGAAAGTACAGGTATTAGTGTTCAACATGTAAGAAGTAGAAAGTACAGGTATTTGAGTTCAACATGTGAGAAGTAGAAAGTACAGGTATTTGAGTTCAACATGTAAGAAGTAGAAAGTACAGGTATTTGTGTTCAACATGTGAGAAGTAGAAAGTACAGGTATTAGTGTTCAACATGTAAGAAGTAGAAAGTACAGGTATTTGAGTTCAACATGTGAGAAGTAGAAAGTACAGGTATTAGTGTTCAACATGTAAGAAGTAGAAAGTACAGGTATTTGTGTTCAACATGTAAGAAGTAGAAAGTACAGGTATTTGTGTTCAACATGTAAGAAGTAGAAAGTACAGGTATTTGAGTTCAACATGTGAGAAGTAGAAAGTACAGGTATTTGAGTTCAACATGTAAGAAGTAGAAAGTACAGGTATTTGAGTTCAACATGTAAGAAGTAGAAAGTACAGGTATTTGAGTTCAACATGTGAGAAGTAGAAAGTACAGGTATTTGTGTTCAACATGTAAGAAGTAGAAAGTACAGGTATTTGAGTTCAACATGTAAGAAGTAGAAAGTACAGGTATTAGTGTTCAACATGTAAGAAGTAGAAAGTACAGGTATTTGAGTTCAACATGTAAGAAGTAGAAAGTAGGTATTTGTGTTCAACATGTAAGAAGTAGAAAGTACAGGTATTTGGGTTCAACATGTAAGAAGTAGAAAGTACAGGTATTAGTGTTCAACATGTAAGAAGTAGAAAGTACAGGTATTTGTGTTCAACATGTAAGAAGTAGAAAGTAGGTATTTGTGTTCAACATGTGAGAAGTAGAAAGTACAGGTATTTGAGTTCAACATGTAAGAAGTAGAAAGTACAGGTATTTGAGTTCAACATGTAAGAAGTAGAAAGTACAGGTATTTGAGTTCAACATGTAAGAAGTAGAAAGTACAGGTATTTGAGTTCAACATGTAAGAAGTAGAAAGTAGGTATTTGAGTTCAACATGTAAGAAGTAGAAAGTACAGGTATTTGTGTTCAACATGTAAGAAGTAGAAAGTACAGGTATTTGAGTTCAACATGTAAGAAGTAGAAAGTACAGGTATTTGTGTTCAACATGTAAGAAGTAGAAAGTAGGTATTTGAGTTCAACATGTGAGAAGTAGAAAGTACAGGTATTTGTGTTCAACATGTAAGAAGTAGAAAGTACAGGTATTTGAGTTCAACATGTAAGAAGCCAAAGTCAAAAGTCATCAGAAAAATAAGTATTGGAGTAAAGTACTGATACCAGGAAAATGTACTTAAGTGCAGTAACGAAGTATTTGTACTCCACTACTGCACCTCCTTTGAAGGCGTATAAAGTCAGTGTCTTTCCCTTATTTTGCATGAAAACCTCAACTTTCTCTGACGGTTTTTGTCCATTTTAAGGGGAAATAACTCTCAGTAAATGTCATTATGGAGAGGCTTTGTGTTTTCTGTGAGCTGCAGGGAGAAGTTTGTGCGGTAATTGAAAACACAATCAACATACAATCTGGATTTAGTTTCTGCGTTCCTGTGAAGTGGACGTTTCTCACACAGTTTAATGAAATCAGCCTCCACTGTTTTTCAGAGCTGTTATTTGAAGCTTCGCCACACTGAGGTAGCTCAAATAGTTGTCGTACTAAACATTGATAGATGCAGTAAAGTCCAGAGCAAACAGAGAGTCTGAAATGTGTTTACAGAGCAGATCCTGACTCTTTAAATGTTTCTGCTCCACTGAACGAAGGGTGTGCTTTCACTCCGATCTGAAGCATGGATTGTGTTAACACGGAGGAATTTAGAGAGCTGATGATTGCTAGGAAACATCAGAGAAAGGGAAAATTCGCTGTTGATTTCTCAGCTAAATACAATTACTATAAAGTATTCTGTGTGTCTTGAAGCAAATAAACTTAAAACGTACATTAGCGTTTCCACTGTATTCAACTTTATCTCTCTATATATTGTTCCCCCTATGCCTGGATCTCATTAATCATAAACCATAAAAATAAATCAAAAACCTAACTTAAGTGAACATTCAAATACTTCACAAACTCTCAGAAATACCTTCTTATGTAATCAATTTCCTCCACCTCTTTCTAGTTAGTGTTTAGTTTTCACGTGTATCTCTAAATCCTGTGTCTATCGCCAGACGAAGTCAAAACTCAAAGAATAAAGTTTCAGTTATAAGGCCAATAAACGCAAACATTGGCATTTCAAACATTCGGCTGTATTCTTGCCTTTTAGATTATAATTTAAAATACATATTAATGGTTTTCCCATATGACTTACCCTAATACTCGAAATAGCATCAAATTGGCAAATTATAACCTTCTTAAAATCCCAGATAGACACTAAAATACTTAAGAAACTATGAAACTCTTAAAACTAGCTCCTTCATGAATTTTAAGTATCATCCTTACATGTTTTTATGTCTTAATTGTTTGCTTGTTATGGTCTGTGCACTACCTTCGATCACCTGTTGTAATATGTATTGTGTAAATAAAGTTTCCAAAAAAACAAACTCTGATCAGCTGATATAAATTAGCCATCACTTCCAGTTGACATCTTCATTTGCTGAATTTTCCCCGCACGGTCCGACGTGACGTTTCCGCTCCACGTTTTTCGATGTAATCTCTTGATATCTCTTCAAAGTGTTGACACAAGTTTTAATAAGTGTTGCTGGAAGTTTCATATGAAGAAAAACACGACGACAGCTGACTGAAACTACAGGTGTGTGCGCGCGGCCGAGTTCAGGTCAGACACGCGCGTGTTGTTTGTTTGTTTGTGATGTACCGTTTAAAGAGCTCAGACCTACATTTAAATACTGCAGGGACTTCTGTTGGTTAACTCTCATTATTCTGCAGCTGCATAGTTTATAAAGTTTTCTGTATAGATTAAGAAATACACATCCATCATACTGCAAATGTGAAATACAAATCTAGTGTACATGTACATGGTAGAAGTACTCAGATCTTCTTCTGTAAAAGTAGAAGTACTCAAATATTTTACTTGAGTAAAAGTAGAAGTACTCAGATCTTGTACTTAATTAAGTACTCAAGTAGAAGTACTCAAATATTTTACTTGAGTAAAAGTGGAAGTACTCAGATCTTGTACTTGAGTAAAAGTAGAAGTACTCAAATCTTGTACTTGAGTAAAAGTAGAAGTACTCAGATCTTGTACTTGAGTAAAAGTAGAAGTACTCAGATCTTGTACATGAGTAAAAGTAGAAGTACTCAAATCTTGTACTTGAGTAAAAGTAGAAGTACTCAAATCTTGTACTTGAGTAAAAGTAGAAGTACTCAGATCTTGTACTTGAGTAAAAGTAGAAGTACTCAGATCTTGTACATGAGTAAAAGTAGAAGTACTCAG
>NC_136911.1:937268-962268 GCF_949606895.1 Notothenia rossii
GTGCTTGTTGTCTTTTGAACCCTTGTGTCTTCAATGTCTCTGGGTGACAGACTCAGCTGTAGACTCCCCTCTCAACCTCAGACAGGGCGTGTGAACGCAGAGAAACCATTGATAACCGAGCAGTTTTACTGTTCCTCCATGATGCCACGGACGGTTTAGCTCATGGTCGGACTTGGCCGCGCTTTAGTTTTGAGAGTCTTTAAAGTGTTCGCCAAACAACGAGGGCTGACACTGGTTTGTGAGAGATACGTTTCCAACATGAAGCTGAGAGGAGCCAGGAGTTTTGAGAGGGAAAGAAAGAAGAGCAGCTAAAGAAAAGAGGTTGAAATGACTGTGGAGGAATGTGTGTTTCCAGCAGCTGTGGTGTGTGTTCAGATCAGACGAGGTGATGTTAGGAGTGTGTGTGTGTGTGAGGATGAAGTGAGCTTGGCCTCCACCAGAGGGCGATGTTTCTGATGGAGGTGAGCTGAAGTTTCCTGAAGGTCATTAATCTGTTATAAATCTGCTTTCTGCTGAAAGACAGGAAAGCCCTGCTTACAGAAAGAGCTGTAGCTCAATGTCTCCGCAGTTTCAATGTATAGAGGAAAGGTTATCGTTTATCACCAGTTGAACTGAAAAACACTTGAATGCAAGGTTTCAAAGGTTTCAAATCCATCTCTAGTTGCATTGAACGGTCTTTTGAAGAGTTGCACTGACAGTTTTGTGAGAAATATTGGTTTCTGAGTCACTTCTTTCTCTGGTTTCTCAGCTGCTTTGTTCACAAACTCGCAGTTTGACACTATTTTTGGTTTAATTGGACTGCGTATTTTAAATAAGATTCACTGACAATTTCATTAGAAATAATAGCTTTTTGTTACTTCTTTCTCCGTGCTTTGGTCTTTAGTCTTAAACCACTTATCCCTTTTCTTGATTTTCATCTGTTTTTTTACTCAATAATAAAAAATAAGTTTAAGTTGCAGACCTTGTTCCTTCACAATGTTGTTGTTTATCTTATTTAGGACTTGGTTTACAGGGGCTCTATGTGGTGTATAGGTTGTATATAAAATGCCTATTTAAGGTAAAGTTGTTCAATTCCAGATAATTTTAGTCTAATTATCTTTAAAGAATCAGTGAAGTGATGATTCTTTTATCAACATTAGTCAACAGATTAATGGAATTGTACCTTTTTACCCCAAGGTGTAGTTTCAGAGATATTACTGGTAGTACAACTCGTACTTTGTCATATTCCCCGTTAGCATCTAAAATGTTTTTTCTTAAGTTCCTGGTCGTATTCCCCCCCCCTCCTGATGAGGTTGTGAGGCGGTGATGATGTTGGGTTCTCCTGCTCTTTAGTTCTGGACGTCAGAGGGTTTATTTCCAGCAGCATGTGGTCCGGCTGCTGTTTGTCCTTCAGTCGGTGTTTTGTTACAGAGCTTTTGAGTCCTGAGTGGACGGACCCATATGGTGCGAAGACATCTGAAGTCCTCTCTCTGTGTCTGGAGTTTAGCTTGGCCTGAGGAGGGTTTGTTTTAGGGATGGGAACTTTAACTGACAAGCCGTATAAACCCGGGTCAAAGGAGACGTCAGAAACCAGTATCTAGACCGGGGGTGTCCAAACTTTTTTCACAGAGGAATAGAAAAATACACGAAGGGCTGGGCTGTTTATTAACTCATCAGTTCAGTTATAAGTTAGAAAAATGTATCCAATGTGAACATGCTTTAAATAAACAGCAGACTGCTCTCCGGAGGGTTTACTTTGATCTTGTTAGAAGCTCATTCCTTAAAACAGGAGCCTCAGATTGCTGATAAGAAGAGTACATATTTCAAGGTTATGTAAATGGGCTTGTTTCTTATCAACTAAGATTTGTTAGAACATGTTTCCAACTTGAATTGACTGACTTTATTTGAAAAGTGGTCTCATTAACACATGAACTGTGTAATATATGTGAACATATATATTTAAGAAGTACAATATAAGACAAGCAGAAGATTATTATACTTAAGTCATTATACTTTTTGAATGGGCCGATTTGGTCCCTGGGCCGTAGTTTGGACACCCCTGATCTAGACACATATACTTGTTGAGACTTTAGCTCTTTTCTTCGCAGTTAATATTGATCATTTGTGCTTTTGTCATCACCTTTCCTCAGTTTATTGACGTGGTATTCCCTTCGAGGTGGAAACCCTTCTCCCCGTGAAAAGGTAGTGAGAAATCTCTCTGCTGTTAGCCTCCTTCTCCCCATGAAGCTAATTGATACCTAAGGCTGGATGTGAAGTGTAAACAGACGGACAGCTGGTGAGACAGCCACCGTAATGTAGAGACATTTGGGTTCGTTTGTGGCTGTCAGGCACGACAGAGGCGAGGAGACGACCACACAAAAGAAACATTTGTCCAATCCGTCCAAGCAAACTCCCCAAGGAGGACGACTTTCCCACCGAGGGGTAATGGAAAAGAAGGAGGCAGGCTTTTGGATGTGAGAATGGTTGTAAAGTGTAATGACCTCTGGCAAATGAAGCACCTGTTCCATTACATTCTGTAAGGATTAGACGTATGATTAAGGTTTTATGACGTTGAAGTTTAGACTAAACAATGGATTGGCAGCGTTTTCAAAGCTTACCAAAACGAAATAGTTGTTTTAAAGTCAGTCTGGACAATGATTACCATATGCAAACATCACATATATTCCCATTGAAAGCTTGCCATTTGAACCCCGATGTTTTCCAAATTAGTGGATGGGGTTTCCTGCCGTCAGGATCTCAGAAAAGACCACAAAGAGCCAGGAAGTCTCGTTCTGTTCGAGGACTAAAAACGTTTATCTGCCTCATTCATGAGAGGCTGTCGGGTCTGTCGGTAGCTCCGATTCAGTGTGAAGAGAAAAGGGTTGCCTGGGCGGTGAAAGCAGACTGAAAAGCAGACTGTTTGCTCATGTCCAGAGCCGCAGAATGGATGAGGACACAGATGGGATTTCTCTCTGCTGGACTGGTGTGTTTGGACAGACATGGAAACCTGGGGTAGAATGGACAGGCATCTTATTGAAGGAGGGAAGACTTAGTGCCTTTCACCCAAACAGGGCCTGAAAAGGGTCGTTGGAGACAGTGAAAGTTGTGTGTGTGGATAGGGGGGTTTGTTGGGATGAGGTCAATATACAACGTGAATGGTACTCTTATCTCCCTTTGGGAATGAAATATGTTGTTAGATCAAGTCTCTGAGCTCATGTATTGATATTAGAGGTGGTCTGTACCTTCTGAGGCTCCGCAGAGCAGCAGCAGCAGCTCGACCATAACACTTCAAAGAAATCCTCTGGGTTTGTTTCTCTGCTGTTCTCCTGAGAGCCGTTCTGTGAGCAGCAGAACGTTCACTAAGGAAACAAAGTGCATCTCCAAAGAGCTGCAGCCAGGAAACAGATGAAAGCTTCATGCAGAGGTCAGGATATCTGAGGTATTAGAGATGGTGTGGAAACAGGTTTCCCATGATCGATCGAATGGTCTTTTGGGATAAAGATCCAAAGGTATAGAAACTACCTCCGCAGTTTCTCAAAGTCCAAGGTCTTAATGTCATGTTTTGCAGTCAAACCCCAAAGATATTCACCCTGACATGATCTCAGACTGAGAAAAGCAGGACATCTCTTATTTTAGAGGCTGAAAACGGCTTTTTTCAGACATTTTAGCATTATGAAAATCCAAGGTAACTTCTTTAAACGTCAAAACCCCAAAGATATTCACTTTAACATGCTTTAAGACTGAGAAAAGCTGAAAACGTCTATTTCAGATCCTTTAGCATCACAAATACTTCATCAATAGGCGCATTCACACCGCAGTACTTTTCCCACAAAGGTTCATGAGAACTTACTTCATCAGAACTCTTTAGTTCTGATGAACTAAGTACAGATCGCGTTCACACCGGAATAAGTCCCTGGGGGAGGATTAGGCAAATGAAGCCGCTGACGTCACTTCTTCTTCTTCTGCTTTGGGTTTACTGGCAGGCCGCAAACAACTTCACGGCGTATACTGCCGCCCGAAGTCCCCGGCCGGAAGTCCCCGGAGTTGGGGACTGGCTTCAGTAGAAGCTGCTGGGACTCCCAGCAGCTTCTACTGAAGCCTTCAGAGTAAATCGCCAGAACGCCGACACCTCCTCATCTCCACCGCTCCCATGTTTTCTTTTGTGTTGCCATAAATTAGTCTCTCTGCGTTTCTGCGCTGGGCTAATGCTAATGCTAATAATGCTAATGCTAATAATGCTAATGCTAATAATGCTAATAAAATGGTGGCTTCACAACACTTTTTTTGAGTTTTACGGGGCGTGGTTTGCAATCCGCCCAGCCAATCAGAAATATAGTTCTTTTCCTCACAAGAGAGCCGCATGAGAGTCCCTGTTCTCTAGCAGGGACGGGAAAGGGGGTAAAAAGGTTCTCATTAACTAATTTTAGTTCCGGCTCTTTTTGGTGTAAACGCAACATTTCGGAACTATATCGGAACTAAAGTGGGAAAAGTACTCCGGTGTGAACGCGGCTTATGAATGGACTAAATGTTCCAGCTCCATCCTATACCTTAGTTTATTCATTTTGATAACTTGTCATAAAAGAAAAGGATGCATTGACTAATTGTTAACATACAAACAGGTACAATTTGACCCCTCCAGATATGGCTAGTCCAGGAGAGAAAAGGACTTTTAAGGGACTCAGATAATAATTCTGTGCCGTTTAGACAATTAAAACCGTGTGTAGTAATGAAGCGATTACTCCTTTGTAATGCTAAAGTCCAGTACCACAGACTTTAGTTTAAAGCAAGCGCTCCACTGGTGTTGACAAGGATGGCTCTCGTGTGCTTTTTCAATTTCCAAGTTACCTAGAGATAGTAACCCTGCGCCGGTTAGACCATTGAAACGGTGTCTAGTAACAAAGCGATAACTCTTTGTAAAGCTAAAGTAAATCCCGTACATCACCACAGACCTGGTGCTTTACAGCCATGGCTCCTGGGGGTGATTTGTTGCTCCAGGTGAAGGAGTTTATATATCCCATGGTGCTTTGTGAGCTGCTGACAGGTGTAGCACGACCAGAGGTCAGAGGTCAAGAGAGTTTCCATGGAATTACAGGTCTGGAGCTGCAGGTTGGACCGAACGAGCAAGAAACATCCCATCATCTCTGCTGCAGGGTCAGCTCTCATGGAGATACATGGTGGGTCTCTCCTCTGTGAACTCTTGCTTTTGAATCAGATGTACCCCGAGTGTTAAAGTTTACACTGTTGATGACTTGATGATAAAGTGATTTCTTTATATGGACCATTTGAATGGCATGTGAAGCCCTTAAGATGTCCTTTTGTTGAGCTGAAGATGTTGAACCCATTTCCTTTAAACTCTTATTCAACATGCTTTTATGGTGTGACTCTTTATGGTTGATTTCTATCTCTTCTTCGGAGATATAGCCTCTTAATTTGGCTGTTAAAATGAACCAGATTCATGCGTTTAAAATGTGCAAAATTGTCTTTTCTCTGCTCTGAATGCGCGATGTCTCCAGAGTTACTCTTAATAGTGTTGTTCAATATACACCAGAATAAGCCTGATCATGATTTTTGGCCTTTTGTTTTGAGAACAGGTCTCTCAGAAGTGCTGAGCGGGCACATTAACAGCGGGTTAAACCAACATTGGGGAGGGGGGGGGAGATCATTAGAGAGTGAGAGCGAGGAGGGGTCGGGTTTCATGTTGAGGACCCTGAAGTCTGTCAGAAGTAAAGACTGATGATGAAGGACACGTTTGGACACAGTTAGCGTCCATTTAGCCGGAGACTGCTGCTCCCTTTGAGAAGACCTTAATGAGATCTTATTTGTTTTTAGTAAGGCTGCGTCTCCTCGTCGACTTATCTGACATTTTTAGTAATTTAAAGTTCTTCTTCTCATGCAATACGACTCGTTATCCAAGAAATGTATGAGCACGTCATAGCAAGATTCAAAGAGATGTTTTTGCCTGATGTTTGATCAGAATCAGAATCAGGTTTATTGTATAACAGATAGGAGGAATTTGACTTGGTGTTGTGGTGCACACATTACAAGATAAACAAAACATTTAAAACACAGATAAAAAATGTGAAGAAAATATAAAAACAGTAAAGAATTTAGTAAAATATAGCAGTATTTACATTGAATCTGATTGAAATCGTAGAAATAGAATTGGAAGAAGAACCCATTATGTTTTAAAGCCAATACAAATTCCTGGGTGGGAACATTTCTGTTAACAACAGATATTCACTTTGAAAGCTCTACGCACTAAAATCCCATCTTTTTTTTAAGCGTCCATGTTTGTTTCTACAATCAAACTTTACACTCGTGCAAATCAAAGTGTATTTTAGGGAAATGGGGCCATCTGAGGAGCACCTGAGTCATCTGGGGAAAACGAGAGTGATATTGAAATGTAGATCAACATGATGTCAGTGCAAGGAGGTGAAGTAATGAGCCCCTCACAAGAGTCTTTACTGTCAGTGGGAGAAAGTAAGACTGGGAGAAAAGGAGTAAACCCCCTCCTCTTCTTCATCTCCTTCCTCATCTTCCTCCTCCACCAGCTGGCTGACAGATGGAAGGACCTGTTGGCCAAGAAAGTGAAGGAGTAGATGGGAATGTGGGCGAGGAGAAAAAAAATCCACCGACAGATTTACTGAATGATAAGCAAATCTGCGGGAAGCACTTACGTGTGTGTGAGTGTGTGTGTGTGTGTGTGTGTGTGTGTGTGTGTGTGTGTGTGTGTGTGTGTGTGTGTGTGTGTGTGTGTGTGTGTGTGTGTGTGTGTGTGTGTGTGTGTGTGTGTGTGTGTGTGTGTGTGTGTGTGTGTGTGTGTGTGTGTGTGTGTGTGTGTCATTTGGCCGGGGTCAGCGAGTGGGTTATGCAATGTTAGCGTTTGGTGTGTTTTGTTTACGGGGCTTGTGTAATGGAGGAAGTCAAGATTGTGCGGGGGAAGGTGATGAGGATGTCAGAGGATGGGAGAAGGAGTGTGTACAACTTCCTCTGAGTGTGTGTGTGTTTGTATTAGTGGTCAGATCTCCGTCCTGCTGTTATTTACCTTCAGAGAGGAAACCAGTGGGTGTGGTGGGATCAACTGGGACTTGTCCTCCAAGATTTATACAAACACCCCCTTGTGTGTGTGTGTGTGTGTGTGTGTGTGTGTGTGTGTGTGTGTGTGTGTGTGTGTGTGTGTGTGTGTGTGTGTGTGTGTGTGTGTGTGTGTGTGTGTGTGTGTGTGTGTGTGTGTGTGTGTGTGTGTGTGTGTGTGTGTGTGTGTGTGTGTGTGTGTGTGTGTGTGTGTGTGTGTGTGTGTGGTACAACATGCTGTATGCACAGGAGTTCGATGGAACAGGAAGTCACGGTCTCAGTTTTACTGCCTCTCTGTTGGTTTTGGTTTCAGGAGATATAACTTATATTGTACCTTTTTATGACACCTGATAAGTTATATAAAAGAGGATTGTTTATTTATTGAAAATGTGTAATTGAACTAAATGTGAGGGATCAAGCGTGTGAACAATATGTTCTCATGTAATGGATGTATGGTTTTATTTCCACGGGTCAACGTACACTTTTCTAATTAAATGACCAGTTTAAAACACCTCAAGATTTTTTTTTAACTGGCGCTGACAAAGTGTTGCTAATTTACATTCAGCACGTTGTTGGTATATTTGTTTCTGTTTCCTATAAACTTTAGTCTCGTTTTATTGCATTACCCTAAATGACAGCTGGTTTTGGTCCATTTTATCCGAATGATCTTAAAAGGAAAACATTCAAATGTCTTCATTATTAACATTGAAGGGAAAACGCCACATGTTCAACAAAATGCTGCAAGTCTTAAACAAATTAGAATAAAATAACATTTCTTAATTCATCCATTTTAAGTCTTTCAAGATTCTTTTTAAATCTGTCAAATATGTTCCCAATAAATCAATTAGTCGTTGGTCTATAGAAAGTCACAAAAGGGGAAATAATGTTTATTTGTTCGAAAAGCCCAATATGACTTTTCAAATGTCTGGTTTTGTTCAAAAGATGTTCAATTTTCTGTTATAATGGAGTCAAAAAAGCCTCAAATACTTACATTTAAGAAATTAAAATCAGAGAATTTAGATTTCTTTCTGCACTCAATGTACTCAAACTGATTAATTGTTGATTTATTATTGATATAATTCATCAGATCTCTCTCTATCCCATCTCTTCCTCCCCATTTCTTGTTGGATACACTTAATACATATCGGTCTTATGTCTCCTTGAGTCTAATTATCGTCCCTGGAAAATCCATATTTACTAGATCTCAGTTGTTTCCGTCTTTCCTCCAGTGAATCTTTTGATGGAGCGTTTTTAATACGATGATCTCACTCTGCAGGTGTTGGCCTTACATATCTAATGTGTGAGGAATTATTTCATTTGCAGTCTGCAGATCATCATGCCCAGCTGCTGCTCTTATCAAACTCTACATACTTTCCTAAGTCTCTGATATCTACCTGACCCTCAGATAACTTCCTCTCTGAGTGAAGACTCCTTTAGTGTCCATCATTACACTCACTTTTACTGCAGTCTGAATGACAATCACTGTCATTGCTGCGTCTCACTTCCTCTGCTCCACCTCCAGCCTTGTTGTTCCTTCCTTACAACCCACGACTATAAAATGCTAATGTTGTGTGTTTGGAGTCATTACCTAACTGAGGAAGTTTAGGAAAGACACAGACAGCTGCTCTGTGTGAGAACTTCACCATCACAGGACCCTAATAAGGGATTTACTGCCTCCCCTACATAAAGGAGGCTAATGTCGGGCTATAAAGGAACTACAGCACGGTCACATGACTTCACGTCACCACCGCTAAGCTAAAGGTGGCTAATGTTGGGCTATAAAGGAACTACAGCACGGTCACATGACTTCACGTCACCACCGCTAAGCTAAAGGAGGTTAATGTTGGGCTATAAAGGAACTACAGCACGGTCACATGACTTCACGTCACCACCGCTAAGCTAAAGGCTGGATGAATTGATTTAAAAGTTTACTTCTAGTATATAAAACTTATTAAAGATATCTCAGAAAATCAATGTATGGGTCATTGAACTCAACACAAGTCTGCTTTAAGAAGACTAGACGTCGCCTGGTGATTCTTATATTATCATTAGAGTTTTAATGAATATACCTGTGTTCTCTGCATGCTTCTTTACTGCTGTCTTCATGCATAGACGTTATTTAATAAGGTGAGAAACATGCTTGACTGGGAGTTTTGAATGCCTTGTTGATCAGACATCTTTAATTGAGTTTGTGCTGATGGACTTGGTGCTGAATGTGTTTGTGTTTTGATCCTTCAGTGTGCACTTAAAGTGGATTTATGTCCGTCCGAGCTGCAGGTTAGGAGTGATTCCCTGCAGAAGTAAAGTGTTATGCTGCTATGCATCCTTAGGGAGCGCCTATAAAGTCCGTCTCAGCTCAAATCCCTCTTTGTCATGAATGGAAAATTCATCGAGCGTTGAAGGGTTGTTTTAGTTGGGTGTTAAGTCTTTATACTGTAGACTTTCTGCATGGTTTGAGATTGCTGTAAAGGTGTGTTTTTATATTTTCACAGCACACAGACTACAATGCATTTGGTATGTCTGCAGCCCCATGAAACCTTTTTAATTAGTCTTAAGCTGGTGGAAGTGTGAGTGGAAATACCTCAGTGTTCATTATGTTCACACAACCGCTGTTTGTGCTGTTGTTAAGTGGAAAAGAGGGAAAGGAAATGTGCCGTAATGTACAGTCAGATTAGAATAAGTGGCCTTACTTTTATATTTCTTAAAGCTGTGGGAGAATGCATGAATTTGCAACAGAGGCTGCTTGGTAAATAGGGAATATCTAACAAAAATAATTGGAGTATTAAGCTTTTTGTGTATTTTATTTAGTATATTAAATATATACTAGATTTATCCCAGGATTTTAATAGTTCGAAAATCCTTTTTATGGTTTATTGACCTACAGGTTTTTGGGATTAAATTAGATGCATTTTATTTTATTAATCCCAATGCGTTGTTTTTTCTAGTTTGAGCAGCATGCTAACAAGACTAGGGTTAGAAATACAATGAAGTACACATTCAAAATAAACAAAAACTGTTAAAAAAAACTGAAAAGCATCGAAAAATATCTAAAGAATACACAAGTGTGTGTGTGTGTGTGTGTGTGTGTGTGTGTGTGTGTGTGTGTGTGTGTGTGTGTGTGTGTGTGTGTGTGTGTGTGTGTGTGTGTGTGTGTGTGTGTGTGTGTGTGTGTGTGTGTGTGTGTGTGTGTGTGTGTGTGTGTGTGTGTGTGTGTGTGTGTGTGTGTGTGTGTGTGTGTGTGTGTGTGTTGCAGATAGAGCATCTGAGAGTCCTGCAGACATGTTTACTGTCAGTAAAAGGACAAACTGTGCGATTGCATCCATTTGTTTTATTCATATTTTAATTTGCACATAGACAACCCTGCAAAGAATCGAGCTTATCAGGAAAAGTTGGGACCCTCATACTGTATCACAAAGTTGTATTTTCTTTTGCATGTTTACTAGAAATGAAGTTTAAATCTGCACATGGCTGGAAACCTGGTTTAATGACTTCTAATGTACCTGCATGGAGGACAATATGTTTTGTATGGATAGTGCATTATGAACAGATTTGAAATGACTGTTACATGACAATAATCAGCATGTTCGATATGTATTGACACAGATTACTCTCGGTTCTGTTCTAAAATCTGAAGACGCATCTAAATATATGCAGTTTTTATTAATAACTACATATTCTTTTGGCAATTTTGTCCTTTATTTGTTCGCTGAGTGCAGATACAGACAGGAAACATGAAGAGAAGGAGGTCATGTAGGTCGCTGTGATCAAAGTGTAGTTAGTTTTAAATGGAGGTATCTTAGTCTGAATGCATATGAAGACATTTATGCTGCCGTTTTGTAAAAAGGACCGAACATGTTTAAACTAAATGTCCTGTACGTTTTGCAGGTCGTAGACACGGAGAGGTCTGAGATGCCAAAAGTCTTCTCCTTGTTTAATTAATGATGTTAATTCCTCCTGGTTTTCCTCTCTGGACAGCAGCTCTGTTTTTAACATTGAAATAAGTCCAGCAGCTGAGTGTGGGAATAACTCATCAGCAGACTTTGTTTTTACAACTCTTATAAAAAGCCTTCTGGTATCCATCTTCCTCTCTTTGTGTGAGACGATTCATTGTCAGTATGTCTGAGGAAAGAAGTAAAGTGCAGTTTAGGGAGGGATCGCTCTCTTTCTCCCTTTCCTGCAGCTCAGAGATAATATATCAGCCCCTGCAGATAAATCCCTTTGTTGCACCTGGCCAGAAACAGATTTCTCTGGACTGCTTCATCAGCACTTACTATTCAATTTAACCATTTAGTGACTAATGTCAGACATGCTTCGACATGCAGGCAGAAATCAGCCTGTTTGAATTGATTGGGCCGGTTCATCAGTCCAAATGGAATTGTTTGTTCTCCTGCCGTTAAGAAGTGCTGTGCAACCTTTGGATATCTGACTACTCAAAGCCTTTGCTTAGGCCCTTTCAATATGACCCCCAGACCTGTTATGCCTTTTTCTGAGTAAAATGTCGGACATGTTTAATTGATTTTGCTGTTTTATCAATCAAAACGTCAAGGATTTCCATTTTTATCTCACATTTTTGTCTGTATTTCAGCAATAGTTTCAGCATTTGTGCTTTAGAAGTAACAGTAGTAGTTTTCATCAGCAGTACTTGCAATATTTTCTCCATGCTTTATGAAATGCTGTGCAACCAAAGGATTGAGCATTTTTATTTCTCTGAATGTATTTAAGGCACGTCTAAACGAAATGCTTTCTGACACTCTTGGTTTTTGTAAATGTTGAATATGTAAAAATGATATCCTCTGTTGTTTGTTTGTATGTTGTTTTTATGTTTCATGTGGAACTAAATGATGCAGGTCTCCCTTGTAAATGACATCGATGATCTCAAGGGACCAATCTGTCTAAATAAAGGTTTGAAATGAAATGAAATATTCCAGATTGTTGATTTTTTGTAGATAAAATCACAAACCCTTATTATTAGAATTGTATATGAAATCATCTTAATCAAGTTGTGTTTATAAATTGATCCACAAAGCTATATTGTTAGTTTCCTTTTTCAACAAAGCGTTAGAAATAATACACGTTAAAAATAAACAAAAACTGTGAAAAAGCATCGACAAATATATAAAAAATACAAAAATATACCAACCGACTACTAAACAACACATAGAATCATACTGCTATACTATAATGTGCTATAGATAAATTATATAACAGTGCAAGTTGTATTTTCTAAATTGAAATGATCCTGCAGCCTCGGCCCGTCTTCTTTCTCCAGCCAATCAGAGCGCCCGATGCCTGTCTGCTGTTCACAGCCAGCCGGGGAGATCCTAATTTATGAGTCATTTCCCAAAGACAACACGCTGCCTCAGCAGTCCTGAAGCAGGAGTACCGTCTGAGATGGAGTGATGTCTGACAGCAGGAGAAAGGATTTATGAAGCACCTCTGACACCGAGTAACATCTGGAATGATGGCAGAAGGACGGGTGGAGGATTAGAGGAAGAAGGAGAGGAAGAGATGGAAAGAGTGGATGTCCATCGCTTCGTTCCAAAATGTTACTAAGAAGGCCTAAAAGAAATGTTTTATAGCAGTGGTTCTGAACTGGTGGGGCACGTTTCGACACACATCCGCGACCCACTAAAAACGGGCCTTCAAATCTGCATGCTGTCGGCGTTGGACTGGAAGTACCGGAGACTATAAACGGTTTTTAAAACTTCTGTCACGTAGTGATCATCTTCTCGATAAAACATCTTTGCTGATGTTTGTTCGAGTCTTCTGGCCAATCAGAATCAAGATTGCTGCCGGAAGTCCCCACGGAGAATAACTTTGCGGTAGAACTATTCTTTATACATCCATGGGTACAACTTCAGATCAAAATGAACACATAATGAAATATGACCCCCGGTGTGATGATTGACAGGTCACAGAACAATGGGAGCTATCTACCCTTACCCACAATTTAAAGTCACACAGACTCTCTCCTCTTTGCTCTTCTCTCTGTGTGGAGCAGTAAGCTGTCAGAACAAAGTGAAAAACAAACAATGGCATAAAATATTATTAATATGTCGGGTAGTAATAGATTTATTTATTTTCTTCTCAGAGTGTACCAGAATGCGTAGTTTATGTTAGTGTTTCTAAAAATCTCCTGGGGGAGAATCCCCGCAGACCCCCTGCTGGGGTTGGGTTTTCAGCATTCCACGTGTGGTTCAGCTCAGCTTTGATTCCATCTCATTAAACCTTTTTTAAAAGCATACTTTAGTTCTGTAATCTGATATAAGGGATATATGCCCTGTACTTCACTTTAACTAATATCGTATGCTGAGAAGCGTATATATTACAGCACGATTTTTTGTTAGATTTGATTGGTTCAAAATGTTGGGTCACGATTTATTGACAAATTAAAAAGTGGGTCCCGAGGCCTGACCAGTTGAGAACCACTGTTTTATAGCATTTCCAGCAACAAATCTCCACTAGAACACAGTTTAAAGTCATTTAGTTTGACTCCCGGTTGTTTAAATTGAATGCATGTAATCATGGATATTTAAGAGCCTACAGCCTACACAGGTTGCCAAGCTTGGGAAAGGTCCTTATTAAGTCAGTGAAGGTGGACGTCCATCGACTCCCTCCAAAATGTTACTAAGGAGGCCACAAATAAATGTTTTATAGCATTTCCAGCAACAAATCTCAACTAGACTACAGTTTAAAGTCTTCCCTCCCATTTCACTTTGACTCCCGGTATTTTAAATTGAATTCCTAGCTGTAATCTTGGATATGTAAGAGCCTACAGCCTCACTCTATGGAGCTGAGGTGAGGCTGGGGTGATTTAAGCTAAATGCTAACACCAGCAGCAGCCCAACGGTAACAGGCTAAAAAGCAGATGTTAACTAGCTCTAGTGTTTGTTCACATCTTACATTAGTTTATCATCTAGCTGCCATTTGCTAATTGTAACAGAAAAGTATTTTGCTCACCGACTGACTTTACTAATATCACTATGTGGTTCTTACTTGTCAATGTTTGTCTCTTTTTACTGGCTTTCAGGTCTTTGCAAAGCTTGGGAAACGTCCGTATTAAGAAGATGTACTCTCTCTGTGCTCCACCAGCTAGTGGAGCCTCGCAGCGGAGACACTGTGGCGCGCTTACACTGTAGGTGCGACGCGTTTGGGGGTGAGGGTGCTAGTGGAGACTCGCAGATGGGGGTGCTGCAGCCCCCTCAGCACCCCCCCTTCCCGAGTCCATGGACATTTCCCAATAAAGTGAAAACGTATAGATATCCACTAATTAAGATCTGTTTGTGTGACAGATTGACACTGCCAATTTAGAGCCAAGCCTTTAAGTAAGTCACTTCATTTAGAAAACATTTTATATATAGTAAATAATCTTATATGGAATAATTCACAATGTTGACATGTTTGCCTCACACCTATCAAAACAAGTGTTCAGGGTCTCTATGGACTGCTTTTTTAGAAGTGCATTGAACGGTCTTCACATTTTCTTTCAACACTTCTTGCATAACGATGGGATGAGATAATTAGGTAATTAGGTAATTAGATTCTTATAGTGGCTTTTAACTGTGATGTTATAGCTGTTAAAAATGGACAGCTCGTAGTACATCAAGGAAATAATAACTCCCATTAGGCCACTTTGGAAAACTAGCTTGTTTGATGGACGTAAAGAAACCCTGCAAGCAAGAGACTAACTTTGATGTCCGTATGAAGACGATTAACCTTTTAAAGTTCATCCTTTCTTTCTTCTTGCTCCTCAAACCCGTCATGCTTTCTCTTTTTCTGTCCAAATCCATTTCACTCCTGTAAATCTGAGCCTCTTCTGTATCCCTGCGCTTCAAAAACAAACATTTCAAAGTGCGTCTGTTCTCTCTTACTCAGGATATCTGAGCTACATTAGCTGTCAAGGGAAGGATGTATATTTACAGGTGTGTTCAATTTCCATCCCTCTTATTCACATGTCAGATTATCATGGTTCTTTTGGTGTGGGCCAAATGAAGACAGGAAGTGGGGTGTTCTGAATTTAGCCAATTTACTGGTGGACTTCACCGGGACATTCGCTGTTTGTTTAAAGTTAAATGAGCTCCAGTCAGCTGTGATGAATGATCGTCCGTTTGGTCTCTTTTTGTTATCTTGTTTTGATAGTTAAGCTAATATTTCATAGACAATGGCTCAAATCTCTGTCAGTGTGTTTTTACTCTCCACATTTTGGAAGATACAGGATGTGAGCCACTTTAAATATAGTTTAGTGATTGAATGAAGATGGGTTTACTCTCCTGGCAGCTCTTTGATTACCAAGTGGTTTTCATTTCACTAAGTTATTGGCATATCACTACAGAGTGCAAATACTGCAGAGAAATCACAGCATCGTAAATATTATATCTTCAGATTAACTCAGCCATTTATCAACTAGCTCGGCTTCCTCCAAGCTTCTCACAACGCTGTGTTCACTACAATGCTAGAGGGAATGAGTCCTGGCAGATGGCTGGTTTTCTAAAGCCTGTCAGGGGAGTATTCACAAGACCAATCCATCTTCCCTTGTACATGAGTTTTGTTGATAACATGGCGGCGATTCATTGCGTCCTTTACGAACAGGCTGTGTCAGTGAACCCAGATGTTTCTGCAGCGCTTATGAACCAGTGGGAACCGCCGTAGAAGCAGTACATCTGAGAGGGGCTTTTCAGATGGCACGGTGAAGTGTTTTAAGGTTTACACCACACTTTGTTAGATCACTACCATCACACCACTTTGTTCTGGTGTTGCGGTCGGGTTTCAAACCTGGACTGAACAGGTGTTTTTCATTTACGTTGTTCTCAACACCGTCTGTCTGCTAATGTGCTCTGAATTACTAGCTGTGATTTGTGGCCTCCTAATCTCACCTCTTCGTCCTGAGCTACTGGTTCAACTGTCGGACTGATTTAGTGATGAATGGAAAGTGTTAGCTTTGGAATCTTCTTCTTCTGGTCCTTGTCTTGCTCAACCAAATTCCATCAGTCTGTGCCCACCCTGTGCTTTCACTGCAAGGATTAACTTCAAGGCTGGCTGTCACTTTGAAGGCTTGGTTGCAGAGATGTTGTTAAAAGTTTCAACGTAAAGACAACAGCATGTGCTCTCATAAAGCAGCGTGGAGCAGGACCGCCACAAAAAACCCTCAAGGACGTTTCTACATGAGTCTCAGATATTAATGTGAAACAAACTCTTCTTTTACCACATCATGTCACTGAACAATGGGAAAGACCTTAAAGTGCTAAGTTGTAATGACTCGGGCTGTTCTTGTACGCCTGTAAAACGTTCTAGTATTTGTATACAACCTCAATATTGTATGCAATGTAGTATAAAGAGCTCTAAAGTCTGCCAATGTGAATGGGCAGGTCCAACACTCTGGACTTTCACCAATCTGACTGATGTTTGTTCCCATATGAAACCCGAAGTTCATATTTGCATTTTTTGGCAAACTCCTATGACGTTTCCTAGGCATTGAAGTCACTTTTGTAATTCCTTAACCTAGGTACTCCAACTTCTGGGTCTTTAATGTGATTCCATTGGGTCATAAACACTTACATTGAGAAAGAGATATCTTCAAATCATCGTATAGTTTTCTTTGAAGTTAACTAACTTGGGCCAAAAGGATTCGGACGATCTCCGAAAGATCCAGAGAAGATCTTGGTAATTTTCATTTTCGAGAGTCAAGAAATGTTGGCTTTGAATGCCACCGAGCAACTTGTATATTCAGTTATTTTAATACATCCATGTTTTCTCTAAACCTAAACAAGTTGCCTAGTTTTTTATCCTTAAGTTTCTGCATTGTTGGGGCTTACAGGCGCACTGATTGCTTATGATTGTTGGAAGAAATACAAAAAGTAACTTTGGTAAGATATCATACTTCGAATGGATTCCTTGGTAGTAAACTGCGGTAGATGAAGAAACTCTTTAGCTGTGATTTGCTGTTGGTACAAAATATTTTAGGGTCAAACCTTGGCTGCTATTTCCCCCAAATATAAATAAAGGTGTTTCATATAAAGGAGAGCAGCTTACTTCTGGGGTTGGACAACTTGCAGGCCAGTGGGTCATTGAGTTTATCAAATGGGAAACTCCCATCACAGATGTTTCATTGAATGCATCATGGCAGCTTCTGAACCCAAACAGCAACGACACACACACACACACACACACACACACACACACACACACACACACACACACACACACACACACACACACACACACACACACACACACACTTTATCCTCGTCTTAGTTGGCATTCACTCACCTTGTAGCTGTGCTTTGCTCCACTTGCTTTTGAGAAAAGTATTTGTAGATTTAGCGTGATAGTTGGCACTTCTGACTCCAGCTTACCGGGGTCAAACATTTTGTGCAACTTTAACATTCACCTGTTTGACACTTACAAATGATGTATCACTTGTAGACTCTTTTGGCACTACTTCTATTTCATTGTATTTACTTCCACTATTTTATGTTTAGGGTTATGAATCTTGAATTAAACTGATTTCTGATGCTGAGGTTGCGAAAGCTAAATCCATTATAATGGATATAATAATGGAATAAAGCAACGATAGTTTTATTGGCTTGGTCTTGACGTTACACTGGCTTATATTTGGAAGTGAGAGATGGGCTGCTTAATGGCTATCTAATCTATCTGGTTTTGTCAAATGTATAGTGATGTGCAGTTAATGACCAACATCCAGGTTGTAATTCCCACAGAGGAATCCCTGACGAGGACAAAGGAAGCAAGGTTTGTTTTCCTTAACAATACCGCCTTTCTTTATTTCCTCCCATTACTTTCTCATAGACACTTCCAAACCTCTGGGATGGTTTTCACATGGGTGGGAGGGAGGTAGGGCACTTTTTTTTAACATTTAGCCCCTCAGCTGAGGCCCATAGGCCCCTTCTTTTCAGCTGCTGGCAGAACAAGGTTGCTACTTGTCCTCGAATCTCAGCCATAAATCAATACACAACCTTGACTTGAAATCAGACTATAAACCAGCAGCGGTTTTGATAGATATCCAGATTATAAATGTCCAGGGTAAACAAGCATTGCCAGGTCCGCTACTTCAAATATTTGCCCGCAATGAACCTAAAACATCCCCAAAAGAGTTACTGAAGAATGACAACAGTATTTGTTTGTGCATTAGCGTTGAGACCCTCCATAGGGCAGCTGCTGGGTGGTCAAGCACCATTTGCTGTAGATGACATGTTCAAAGAAGCACATGGAGGCCAAGTTTATTGTTGATTTATTGCTTTTGACAACCAGCGGTGCATTGCAAGGAAAAATATCTGTGTTTTTATTTTTGGTGTTGTGTATGCTTGTGGTGGGCCATATCGAATCCCCATTCAAAACTACAACCATGCATATCCTTTAATTAAAATAATATGAAGGTCTTGGTATTTAGTTCAAGGGGCATATGATAAATGTTCCCATGCTGTCTCTGGGTAGATATGATATTCATTGTATTAGAACAAACCATGGTTAAAACATGTTTCTGCAGAAAACCATCCATCCATCCATCTTCTCCCGCTTATCCGTGGTCGGGTCGCGGAGGTAGCAGTTCCAGCAGAGAGTCCCAAACTTTCATTTCCCCTCATCAACCAGCTCTGACTGGGGGGTCCCAAGGCGCTCCCAGGCCAGAGAAGAGATATAATCCCTCCACCTGGTTCTAGGTCTACCCCTCGGTCTCTTCCCAGCTGGACGTGCCTGGAACACCTCCCTAGGGAGGCGCCCAGGTGGCATCCTAACTAGGTGGCATCCTAACTAGGTGCCCGAACCACCTCAACTGGCTCCTTTCGACGCGAAGGAAACAGAAAACGTTTTACATAATTCCTTCCACAACATAATTTCAGAGGTCTGAGGTGGGATGACTTAATACAGGAAGTGGACGTATTCTTAGTGATGTCAAACAGTTGGTTTGTGGACTAGAGTTTTGAGCCCATTAGTTTGACGTTTTGGCCGGCGAAATCTTGGCTTTTGCAACTAGAAGTGACAGGAAAGACCGGAGCAATCTCTGAACAAGATGTGTTATGCAAAGTCACTTTTGATGAAGACAAAACAATTTTTAAGGGTTAAAGATGCAAGACAAAAACATGGACAACATTGTGGGAGCAACCTTTAGAAAGTAAATGAACCTCGCCCCTAAAACTAAACTGCTTTATCATCAATTTTACTCTAAATTAACCACCATTTACTAAGTGAACATCTTGCAGTATTGAAGAATACTTTAAACTACAGATTGAGACCATGAACTTGTCAGGAAAATGTTTACTGAGGTAATAAAGAGAGAGAGAAGTAGGAACATTTCCTCATAGACTTCTCTACAATCTGAGGTAATAAAGAGAGAGAGAATTAGGAACATTTCCTCATAGACTTCTCTACAATCTGAGGTAATAAAGAGAGAGAGAATTAGGAACATTTCCTCATTGACTTCTCTACAATCTGAGGTAATAAAGAGAGAGAGAGAAGTAGGAACATTTCCTCATAGACTTCTATACAATCTGAGGTAATAAAGAGAGAGAGAAGTAGGAACATTTCCTCATAGACTTCTATACAATCTGAGGTAATAAAGAGAGAGAGAAGTAGGAACATTTCCTCATAGACTTCTATACAATCTGAGGTAATAAAGAGAGAGAGAGAAGTAGGAACATTTCCTCATAGACTTCTATACAATCTGAGGTAATAAAGAGAGAGAGAAGTAGGAACATTTCCTCATTGACTTCTATACAATCTGAGGTAATAAAGAGAGAGAGAAGTAGGAACATTTCCTCATAGACTTCTATACAATCTGAGGTAATAAAGAGAGAGAGAAGTAGGAACATTTCCTCATTGACTTCTATACAATCTGAGGTAATAAAGAGAGAGAGAGAAGTAGGAACATTTCCTCATAGACTTCTATACAATCTGAGGTAATAAAGAGAGAGAGAAGTAGGAACATTTCCTCATAGACTTCTATACAATCTGAGGTAATAAAGAGAGAGAGAAGTATGAACATTTCCTCATAGACTTCTATACAATCTGAGGTAATAAAGAGAGAGAGAAGTAGGAACATTTCCTCATTGACTTCTATACAATCTGAGGTAATAAAGAGAGAGAGAGAAGTAGGAACATTTCCTCGTAGACTTCTATACAATCATAGGTAATAAAGAGAGAGAGGAGTAGGAACATTTCCTCATAGACTTCTCTACAATCTGAGGTAATAAAGAGAGAGAGAAGTAGGAACATTTCCTCATAGACTTCTACACAATCTGAGGTAATAAAGAGAGAGAGAGAAGTAGGAACCTTTCCTCATAGACTTCTCTACAATCTGAGGTAATAAAGAGAGAGAGAAGCAGGAACATTTCCTCATAGACTTCTCTACAATCTGAGGTAACAAAGAGAGAGAGAAGTAGGAACATTTCCTCATAGACTTCTCTACAATCTGAGGTAATAAAGGGAGAGAGAAGTAGGAACATTTCCTCATAGACTTCTATACAATCTGAGGTAACAAAGAGAGAGAGAGAAGTAGGAACATTTCCTCATAGACTTCTATACAATCTGAGGTAATAAAGAGAGAGAGAAGTAGGAACATTTCCTCATAGACTTCTATACAATCTGAGGTAACAAAGAGAGAGAGAAGTAGGAACATTTCCTCATAGACTTCTATACAATCTGAGATAATAAAGGGAGAGAGAAGTAGGAACATTTCCTCATAGACTTCTCTACAATCTGAGGTAATAAAGAGAGAGAGAAGTAGGAACATTTCCTCGTAGACTTCTCTACAATCTGAGATAATAAAGGGAGAGAGAAGTAGGAACATTTCCTCATAGACTTCTCTACAATCTGAGGTAATCAAGAGAGAGAGAAGTAGGAACATTTCCTCATAGACTTCTACACAATCTGAGGTAATAGAGAGAGAGAGAAGTAGGATAATCTTCTCATAGACTTCTCTACAATCTGAGGTGATAAAGAGAGAGAGGAGTAGGAACATTTCCTCATAGACTTCTATACAATCTGAGGTAATAAAGAGAGAAGCAGGAACATTTCCTCATAGACTTCTCTACAATCTGAGGTAAAAAAGAGAGAGAGAAGTAGGAACATTTCCTCATAGACTTCTATACAATCTGAGGTAACAAAGAGAGAGAGAAGTAGGAACATTTCCTCATAGACTTCTATACAATCTGAGATAATAAAGGGAGAGAGAAGTAGGAACATTTCCTCATAGACTTCTCTACAATCTGAGGTAATCAAGAGAGAGAGAAGTAGGAACATTTCCTCATAGACTTCTACACAATCTGAGGTAATAGAGAGAGAGAGAGAAGTAGGATAATCTTCTCATAGACTTCTCTACAATCTGAGGTGATAAAGAGAGAGAGGAGTAGGAACATTTCCTCATAGACTTCTATACAATCTGAGATAATAAAGGGAGAGAGAAGTAGGAACATTTCCTCATAGACTTCTCTACAATCTGAGGTAATCAAGAGAGAGAGAAGTAGGAACATTTCCTCATAGACTTCTACACAATCTGAGGTAATAGAGAGAGAGAGAAGTAGGATAATCTTCTCATAGACTTCTCTACAATCTGAGGTGATAAAGAGAGAGAGGAGTAGGAACATTTCCTCATTGACTTCTCTACAATCTGAGGTAATAGAGAGAGAGAGAAGTAGGAACATTTCCTCATAGACTTCTCTACAATCTGAGGTAACAAAGAGAGAGAGAAGTAGGAACATTTCCTCATAGACTTCTATACAATCTGAGGTAACAAAGAGAGAGAGAAGTAGGCTAATTTCCTTCTAAACTTCTAAACAATCCGACTTGTTTTTGACCCAGAGCTTTCCGCCTGGGTGGCACAGCTTTGGCACCATGTGACTGAATTTGCTCGGGGTATCGTGTGTTGGTTTTGGGTCATTTTACTGTGAAGATGGTTCCAGTGAATACCACCAAACCCCAAAGAGGAAGGGGTCGTTTTTCCCCATTTTCATGGTTTGTTGCAAATCAATGATGTCATTTTTAAAGTGCTAGCTCTATTTTTGTGTCGATTAAATCATCTCTACCGTTCTGCGTAATGTCTTCACTGTCCTACTCATCGCTGGAATCATCACAAGTGTGTGTGAAGAGACATTCCTGTAAATGTAATAACTTTCAAAGCCGCACTCTAAATGATTAATGCAATCATTGAAGATCACAGAAAACACTCCATGTCGCCAAACCGCATCAGATACGCTTAAGTCGCACTGCTTTTACACGCTGAGGTCATACAGAAAACAATGTGGGCGCTCCTAATGATGTGGTGGGAACGATATCTTCTGCAGCATCGATGCAGCGATAGCACTTTGATTGATGACCTTTGAGGAGACACGGCGCGCAGATGGTATGCTGATCTCATGTTTTTGGTGAGCGCGTTTGAGCGCAGCAGCTGTGAGGACGTCAGGACAAGCACTTTATTGAGGAGATGGAGTCCAATCTCTTCTGGAGACAAGTCCGTGAATATTGGGTGGGCTGATATTTGACGAGAGGCGCGTGAGGCTTGAGAGACAGAAGTGACGTAAGGGAAAGTATGACGCTGTTTTTTTATAAGGAACTCTTTTTAATGCTTTCCGTGTGGCCTGTGGTTCTGTGTAATGGTTCCTATGCTTTCATTTCGGAGGTATTCATCGACATGCAGAGAAGCGTTTTCTGTACATAGTCTTTAAAACAAGTGGTTATTGGCTTTGACATTGGCGGTGGGGAAGGGGCCTTTGAATGGGGACATGAAAAGCCTGTTTTAGTCATTTCTATGGATCGATCTGTCAGCGCGTGTTGTCTGACAGGACAGGGGTCCAGAGGATGGCATTATTGTTTTGCCAGATGGAAACCAGGCTTTGCTCTGGCCCTCACGGCTTGTTACTGATTAAGACTGCCACAACAGGAGCCTTTTGAGAATCACAAGGAACTTTTTAAATGGGAAAAGTCCAAATCAGATTGTGTAATGGTTGTCAAATTGGAGGTGAAAGAAGGGAAAGAACCTGATGTGGTTCATTACAGATGGTTAAATCCCCTACATCCCATGCACTCAGACAGTGTGTGCTCTCGTTCCCTCTGGCTCTTTAAGGGTTATTATCTTGACAAAACGTCCAGCAGATGTACCCAATATTTTATGATCAAAGGTCCAGAAAACAAGCAGAGCTACGTCATGCCTACTGTATTTCACATCTGGACCTGGGGATGTCCGTCATGCGGCCACTTGTCATCATTTGGATGATTTTATTGAAGAACTATTACAGCTAATGCGGTTAAAGACAGATTATTCTCTCTAAAACAGCCATTGTTTTACATTTCTAAGGATTTTGTTCTGTACTTGCACTGACCTCTGAACACGGATGGATCTTGTTCAATATTCATTATACTGTTGGGAAATCTCCATCATTGGAGTGCTTCACTGAAAAATGTACAGTGGTGTAGGTCCTCATCCTTTTGGGATAATATATGAGATGGGCCCCTTTTAAATAAGAGATCAATCAGTAAGGGCCACATCTTCTTTTGGACCAAATCCTTCAAAATAAACAATTCTTATTTTCTTTGCCCTGGGATGGCTCGACTTTCTCACGAACAGCTGTCTTCTTTAAATCAGAATAAAAGTCTTACCCTGCCATGTCTTTGAGGTCATATCAACATGGAGGTCTGGTGAGATGTGATTGAAGGGTAGAATAGGACAGTTATTTTGTCATTTATTTGAAATGTAATCGTACACACATGCTTTGGCTTTACAAGTGAGATTTATTGTTTGTCTCTGCATTGGAGTTGGACTGATCGATGGTTTTTTGCCCAGATCCAAATGAACTTATTCCCATCTGATAGTGTTTCCTAAAAGTTGATTAAATATGTTTCCGACACATTGAAATAACAGCTGTAGTGTCTAACAAAGCTCATTTCAGGAGCCTTTGGATGGAAATACTGGTTGTTCTGGTTAAAACGTTTACTTTAGTTCTTTAAACTACAGATGCAGCGTTGGATATGTTGAAACTACAAAAGGTTTTCTACCTAAAGACATTACTGTCACAGCTCTGAGGATTGGTTCTGTGCCAAATAAATGGCAGATATCCTTTTTGAGGGGCATTGGGCCTTGTAAGTAGATGTGTGTGTAAAGAAGTGAAAGTGGTGTCCTGGACGGGGGGGTCGGGTTTCAGCTCCCAGATGGTTCCTTAATCTGCAGGTCTCAGGTCAGCTCCAGGTAACTCGAGCCAGACTCATAACCCCACCGTCCTCCAAAGTGCATCCACGGAGACCCACATGACTTCAATGTCCCGGTGAAAACAGAGCCACATGGAGCTGGCCCAACTTAAAACCCATTATGTTAAAGACCTGCTGCTGTGAGCTCAAATCCCCGAAAGCTTTTGATGACGAAGCATCTAACTTAGACCTGGTGGGAAAGTCTCCGACATGACGGGGATCGAGTTACGTAAAGCTGTGTTTCCACTGTATGTCTCAAAATGTTTTATTGAGGAGAAGCATACACGTGGAAGCAATAGTACTTCTTTGGGGTGGAAATCATGCTTCTCTTTTTCAACATAGAAGACAAACAAAACAGCCAACAAGAATAAATAAATAAAGTGCCAATGAGGTGCTACCACTTTTGGTAGGAGTTCTCTACGCATAGAAGAAACTGAAATCTTCAATATTTTGTCCCAACAACCAATCTGTAAAACTTCCTTCCACTAGCACTACTTTTAATATTCTGATAACCAGAGATGTGCTCACAAGTGTCTCGGAAATAAGTATTCAGCATTGAAAACCATTGAAACAGCCAATAAGTCAAACAGATGGAATAAGAGAGTCATTATGTGCAGTCATTTAAAGAAATTGCAGCCCCTATAGATGGTAGCCTGGCGAGTTTTTGCATGTGGTCTGCAGTGTTTGATCGACGTGGTAATATCTACACATTTCTGCTAATGGAAAACCAAAAAAATGGGTTTTCCAGGTTAAGTCG
>NC_136911.1:969768-1012268 GCF_949606895.1 Notothenia rossii
CAGGCTCGGTGCAGATTGGCGTGCTGTGCTGTTGCTCTGGTGCCTGCAGACCAGCGTTGGACATGATTTAGTTTTGTTTTGGTTCAGCTGCTCGTGGTCCTGCTGGGCCGGGGGAGCTGGGAGGTCTCGGAGTTAAAGAGGATATGGGTAGATAGTGATTTATTTGCAGGCTGAGCTTACCCTGAGCTTCCCTCTGCCTGAAAGAGCTCTCAGGAACTCAAAACATCGGCTAAAGCTGCAGATTCATGTGGGAAAGTTAGATTCTCCTCAACTCTTATACCTCATACTCAACATCTCAAACTGCTTTAGTTGAAATGAAGCGCTCACAGTCCGGTGTTTGGACCCATTTGTGGTGATTGCTAACGTTCGATATCCTTCTTTAGTAACACCAGACAATAGGGATGTAACGATAACAAAAACTCACGGTACAATATTTATCGCGATATTGAAAAATGCTTTTTTTTTACTTGAATCTTTTTTTCTTTATTAAATAATAAATCTGATTTATACAGCATTTTAGTAGGATAGTAGTATTTTAAAGTGTCAACAATATAATAATCAGACCCTGCGATAGAATAAATCAAGTTTCACTTTAGTTTTTCAAGTTACTCAACTCTAACTCACTCACTCACCACCATCAAGGTTATCTTTTAGGAATATGAGCATGTCCACATTTCCAGGTAGAAGCTGGGATGTTTGGGCGTTTACAAAATCCCCTGCTGTGGAAAAAACTCTCTTGCTTGGTACTGATGTTGCTGGGACAGAGAGATATGCTTTGGCCATGGGTGACAGCAGTGGGTCAAACTGTGCATTGTCTCTCCACCACTTCAAAAACAATACAGTTGTTGCCAAGAAGATGAGGCTTATTGACAGGGCGAGATATAAATATACTGTTGGTACTTGTCAATGTCTCTAGGTGTGTACATGTAGCCCTGTAGATACCATGTCCTTTTGTGTTATCTGTTGTTTTATATGCTGTATGAACCAAGGAGGTTCATGCTGTAACCTAGTTGCTGCCATGTTGGACCTTGAAAAAGAGATCGATGATCTCAATGGAACCATCTGGTTCAATAAAAGTTTTTTTTTTTATAATTATTTTTAAAAAAAAATGTAAATTGTGTTAGATTTTGTCAGTCTCACGACGGGATTGAGACATTTATTTACCGCGATATTCGATATATCGTTACATCCCTACCAGACAATGATGGAAGCTATTTTATTAGCATATATTGTAAAAAAAATTACTATGTTTTTATGCTGAAAAGACAGGACAATACTAAAGGATTCTCACATCTGGCTCATTCACTCCCCAGCCACCGTTTGTTCTAGATTTGAAATGCAGAAAATGCAGAACATCTTTAATATGCCATGTTCCTTCATCATGACGGAGGAAGCTATCAGTCTGTGCTCCGGACAGCGAGCAGATGTGTGATATGCAATAGATAGCTGTACAGAAAGAGCTTTATTGCTCAAAGGAAGGACTGCCTCAGGGTTTGGTTCACACACCACTGATATCTGATAACCTTCTGCTATCCAATGCATGGCCAGAGCCAACTTGCCAATAATGATTGGTATGTGTTTAAGACTGAGCCCAGAGCTGACGTGGGACAGAAAGCGCATCTGATAGTCTCTGTTCTGCTCCACAAAACTCATACCATCTCCTTATTAAAAGAGAATCTTGTTTTCCATTGATGAGGCCCATTTTGCAGGGGATTATGGGAGCATTGTGAGGATCGCTGCTGTGTTGTTCTGTTGCTAACACGGAGAGGATGTGGGGGCTTTAATACTTCAATATGTTTTGCATTAAGTCCGAGCATGTTTGCCTTCCCTCGGGGAGTTAAACGTGTTAGCAGATAGATTTCTCTTCTCTTTTGGTGGACCTGTTTGGCCTCCATGTGTGTTTGGAGGAGGGGAACAAATCAAGTCCGGGTGATGTGATTTATTAAGAGAAGTTATAATGCTAGAGGTGAAATGAGAGATGGTTTGTAGAGCAGCTTTAGAGCTAATTCAAACTGAGTACTGTTTCCTCATGTTCTTCGGTTTCTGCATATTTGTCCCTGTGGATTGGTGGTTTCTTCCCTGCTGTTATAAATGTAATAATGTAATAGCCGTGATTGGCTCCCACTTCCCACTCTCTCCGTCTCTCAGTATTTCAGACCCTCTGCAGCAGCTTGGACATTTGGCTTTCCTACTAATAAACAATGGCAGGGGTTCTCTGCTTTGTGTGTTTGGTATTGTGGTCTGGGCAAACCCGACTTGGCTCTGTTTGAACAGCGAGGATAAAGGCTCATACATTTTAATATATTGCCCCCATGTCAAGCAAGAAGGAGCAAACACAATGCCAGGGGGGGGGGGGGAAGCCATTTGGTAATGAGTCAGCTTCAGAAGGACTGCTGCCATGTTTACAGACGAGAGGGAGACAGTAACGTTGCCAGGTTGGACATTAACCCCCCGCTTTCTCTTTTACTGGCGGAGAAAACGGACATCTGGAGAAAAGAGTAGTGGTTTCATGTGGAGGGGGGGGACGGGACGGTCATCAGCAGAACATCGATATATCACAATAAACGCCACGTTGATTGACCTTGGCCGATGTTTGATTTGCTTTCATTTTGCGCTGAATGTAGGTTATCTGCATTTAGACTCGGACAACAGTTACTTTGGCTACACTCTGAGGAAAAGTAGAATCTTTATTACAATTAAGAGAAAGTCAGCTCTCGGCTGTAGGGTTAGGGCTAACGAGACGATTTATCAGCAGAACATCGATATCCCCCAATAAACGGCACGTTGACGGTCTTTGGCCGATGTTTACTTGTTGATTTAGTTTAATTTTCATTCAGACCCGACAGTTACGTTTGCTAAACTCAGAGAAAAAGTAGACTCTTTTTAAATTACAACTAAGAGAAAGCCAGCTTTAGGGTTCGTGTTCGGGTTGAACCTCAAAACATGCATCCTTATTAAATCAGGATTTCACATTCGATGAACCCTAGTGTCCTGCCATGTAGAACTTGGTCCAGAGCATTTTCTCCTGTGCATTATACCAGTTACAGATTATTGAAACCCACCATAATCCAGCCAGATTAAGAGGAATAATAAACTTGATTTGTTTCCCTCCGTTAATCTGCAGCGTGTCTTCCACTGAGGAGGATTCTGAAAGACCAGGAGGGGGGATTTGGTGAAACTAAAGTGCCATAAACGTCTAATCCCAGACTTCTCCTCCAGGCCAGGTCAAAGGTCACGCTCCCTCCCCATCGCTAGGACCATGTAGCGATGCGTTCAGGGTCAGTTTATCTGCAGTAACTCTGAGGCGTGGAACGTTAAGTGTTACGCCGCAAAGCCGCTGCATTGTTGGAGGATTATCACTGAGATCTTTGGCCTTATTGGTTCTATTTATAGCTGCAAATATTGGCCTTTCTGCTGCATTCCAGATGGCCTACACGCACGCACGCACGCACGCACGCACGCACGCACGCACGCACGCACGCACGCACGCACGTACACACACACACACACACACACACACACACACACTGTTAGCCTGCTGTGTGTCTGCGAGTCGTTTAGTGTGCAGTGGCCTTGTCAGTCAGATGCAGAGCCACTTTAAGTGTTTGATATTCGATGATGTATTGGTGAAGTCTTAATTGTGGCAGTGAAGACATGGAAGCCTCTCGACTTCCTGCTGATTCAGATTTCTGCGTGTTTTGCTGCCAGCAGTCTCGTTTTCTTTGACTTGGATACATAAAGGTCGAGCATGTGATTCCTTTTTGGCCGTCGATGCGAGAGGACCGACTTCTCTGCTTGACATGGATCACCGTTGTGTAATGTCGTTGCAGAAGAAGCCAAGAGGAGCACGGGGTTCATATGGCAGACGGGATGTGATGTGGAAAGTGCACAGAGCTCGTTTTATAGGCAATTTCTGTCAAACGTCTTCCCCCTGCATACCTGTGGCTGAGCTGAGTTACAGTTCCTCCAAACAGGAAACAGACAGCTTTGCAAATGGTATTATTCATCCCGATATCGATATGTGTGCAGCATGTGAAGCACGGCCTTAACTGCTACGATCTTTCCCCGAATATTATCCCATTTTATACCAAACACCTCTCATGATGTCGCCTTCCTAATCCTCACTTTCCACGACAGTTATTCCCAGCAGGACGAATTAAAAGGACAGAGTTGGGAAACAGAAAGCCATAACACTGTTTCCCATAATGCACTACAGGAAAATACGCCTTTAAAGTTAACTGTGAGAAAGTGTAGGGATTATCTCCGCCATGCGAAGGAGGTTCGATTATAGTCGTTGTTTTCTGTCTGTGTGTTTGTTTGCAGGATTACGGAAAAAACACTTGCAACATTTTCATGACATTTGGTAGAAGTGTGTAGCAAAGGAAGAACTTATTTTATCATGTGTTATCACTTTTTACCACTGTAAAGCGTCTTTAAGCACCTGGAAATTAAATGTATTATTATTATTATTATATATGTTTGAACTAATCCAAATATTGGTGTTGATCATACTTGCCAACCTTGAGACCTCAGAAATCGGGAGCATTTCAAAATGCAAAATGGGGGGGGGGGGGGCTAGTGGATCGCCGGAGCCGTTAGATTAACATTAACATGTTTATTGTAGTACTAAGTGCACTGCCTTGCGGCCTGTAGCACCGTCCTTGATGGAGCATATGTGTGGGCAGGAAAGGAGTGAGCAGGGAGTAGAGTAGATGTCGATTCTTGTTCTGTTTTCTGTGACTATCTGCCTCACCCTCTCAGACTTTCAGTTGCGCGCGCTACTAAAGGGACGTGTAACCATGGAAACCAAACAATGGTGTAGCTGTATTAAAGTCCGAGTGGAAACAGTCCTGAGTAAATCTGAGTTTGTCAGAAATGCGGGAGAAATATGACCCCGGGAGGAAACCGGGAGAGGGCAATGAAATCGGGAGTCTCCCGCGAAAATCGGGAGGGTTGACAAGTATGGTGTTGATACATTAAATTAGTTTTGGCTTCAGAATATTTGGGAAAATGTCCCTTTTTAAGATGGGAAAACAACTGGGAAAGTCTGCTAGAGTTTTGGCATTTCATTTAGACCGGTTCTTGAATTACCGACCTCTTAAGTTCAACACATTGTCTTTGTAGCGCCCATGTTGTTTCCAGAAAAGCGATTTAAACACAGCTAAATCAGAAGGAGGGCTTCATAACTTTGGGGATTGGAGCATCAAAGAAGCACTTGAATGCACAGTTGTTCTTGATGGAGGTCTGCGCTCATTGTAGTTCCTTTAGTTGCCGAAGCTCAATACTACGATAGATTAGAAGTCTTGATCATTTGAAATATTGTGGCGTCAGAATAATTAGAAGAAATCCCTTTTTAAAATGGAACAACTCGGAAAGTCAGCTAGAGTTTTGGCATTTAATTTAAACCGATTCTTAACTTAGGATGGCTTCATAACTTTGGGTATTGGAGCATTAAAGAAGCACTTGAATGCACCGTTGTTCTTGATGGAGGTCTGCGCTCGTTGTTCCTATAGTTACCGAAGCAATACTACGATAGATTAGAAGTGCTTACTGTAAAGCTCTCAACTTATATCTATGATTCTCTTTACATACCTGGATGGGATTGAACTCGTCCACGCTGTAGTGTTTTGCGTTCCCACAGTCTGTTTATCTAAGCTAAAGGCTATATATTGTTTACAAGTGTTTTTTAAATCAGTCAGCGTTCAGTTTTGATTTCACCATCAGCTGAGTGGTCCATAAACCCGTCATCGTGTTTTATTCTTACGGTTTCAGCATGTCTGACACCCTCTAAACACACCCATCAGTGTGCTAAATCACAATGTGTTTCCAGCTGAATGAAACCCTGGCATAGCTGCAGGATTGTTGAGATCTATAAACATATCCGCAGCCTCGCTGCGGGGGAACGGTGGACCTCTGTCGCCTGTCAGCGCAACTTCGCTGATGCCCTTTAAAGATATAACAAATTAAGGGGCGGTGCCGACCGTCAGCGAACCGAGCCGGCCGTCAGTGAACCGAGCCGGTCATCATCGGCTCTTGACGACCGGCCGTTCTGTGATTCTACAGATGGCCGGTCCGCCCCTGGGTGGAGGCGAAGGGAATGAGCACTTTTACAGCCTTTTTGGCGAGGTGGGGGAACTGGGTCTCCACAGACAGCCAAAAGTCTGCAAGTGACGTTTTCTGCCAGACGCTGTCTCCTCTCTCACTTTAGGTAACTTCACAAAAAAAAGATCCATGTTGCCGCTCGCATAAAGTTAGCTGAAGTTAACTAGCTAGATTTTACTGTCCCTCGCTATTTTGTTCTCACGCTGCGCCTCCCCTGAAGCTCCCGGTGCCCCCCGGGTAGGCGCGCCTCACACTTTGAAAACCTCTGGAATAAGGCATTAACAGGTGTTTATAAAAGAGCCAATATACTGCGAATATGCATGTTAATTAACAATACCTTATTTATTTGATTTATTATAATTCTTTCTGGGACCATGACCTAATAGGGGATGGGTCTTTTTCTTTCCTTTAACAGACAAATTGTTCTATACTTTGTTTAATGTGCTGAAAGTGCCATGCGGTATCTTTTTACCGGCCATGATTTATGGGCAGAATAAACTGGACGTGTAGCATCAAATCCTTCCACCTCCCACTTGCTCTACCCTGGGAGTCTGCAGGCGTCTCGTTACGGATGTTCTCCGAATCCTCCGAACATCTGGAGCCGGACAGGAAATGAAGAATGAGGAGTTAAGAGGGTTTGTTTAGGATATGAAAGCTCGGAGAAGAAGAAGTGGAGCACCCTCTTTTCCCAGTTTAGAGACGGGGAGGCACTCATTTCTCTTTTCTTTATAATACCTTCTATCTATACTTAGTTTATTCCTTACTTCCCGACTTTATTCAAGGACTAGGAGATGCTTAATTTATTGCATTAGTTGTTTTCTGATGCCATCCCTTTAAAGATATCCCAATACTCAATTATAGAAAAGGGAAAACACAGGTTGAGCTTTCTATGGCTTGCTTTCTCTCTTTAGTGTATTTTCAGATGCCTTTGTGGAAAATGGTATGCTAACATTTACTAGAAATCAGGTTTGAAAGAAGCTGTTTCTCAAATATGTGCATTTATTATGAGCTCATGGTCTGCGTGCATTCACAGGATTGCTTTTTTTGCTGAAACATTCTCTGCCCTCTTCCCCTCCTTTTTGGCCTCGTCATTGTGGCTGAGATTCCACGGGGGAAAGATAAGCGCTCACAATGAGATATTCTGAATTCCTCTCTTCTGTTTTCTCCCCTCTCTGCAGGACTGTGATCACTGAGACCACCTCAAATTCCTGTCCAATCAGAGAGGAGGAATTCTGCTGAAACAGACGGATGCATAGGACTGCAGGTAGGATGTATGTTTCCATCATTTAAACTAAATTAAAAGGTTAAAGAGTCCTCTCCTGCTGATGTTCAGGTGTATATCAGTATGTAGTGTCTCTACTTTAAAGAGTCCTCTCCTGCTGATGTACAGGTGTATATCAGTATGTAGTGTCTCTACTTTAAAGAGTCCTCTCCTGCTGATGTTCAGGTGTATATCAGTATGTAGTGTCTCTACTTTAAAGAGTTCTCTCTTGATGATGTTCAGGTGTATATCAGTATGTAGTGTCTCTACTTTAAAGAGTCCTCTCCTGCTGATGTTCAGGTGTATATCAGTACGTAGTGTCTCTACTTTAAAGAGTCCTCTCCTGCTGATGTTCAGGTGTATATCAGTATGTAGTGTCTCTACTTTAAAGAGTCCTCTCTGCTGATGTTCAGGTGTATATCAGTATGTAGTGTCTCTACTTTAAAGAGTCCTCTCCTGCTGATGTTCAGGTGTATATCAGTATGTAGTGTCTCTACTTTAAAGAGTCCTCTCCTGCTGATGTACAGGTGTATATCAGTATGTAGTGTCTCTACTTTAAAGAGTCCTCTCCTGCTGATGTTCAGGTGTATATCAGTATGTAGTGTCTCTACTTTAAAGAGTCCTCTCCTGCTGATGTTCAGGTGTATATCAGTATGTAGTGTCTCTACTTTAAAGAGTCCTCTCCTGCTGATGTGCAGGTGTATATCAGTATGTAGTGTCTCTACTTTAAAGAGTCCTCTCCTACTGATGTTCAGGTGTATATCAGTATGTAGTGTCTCTACTTTAAAGAGTCCTCTCCTGCTGATGTACAGGTGTATATCAGTATGTAGTGTCTCTACTTTAAAGAGTCCTCTCTGCTGATGTTCAGGTGTATATCAGTATGTAGTGTCTCTACTTTAAAGAGTCCTCTCCTGCTGATGTTCAGGTGTATATCAGTATGTAGTGTCTCTACTTTAAAGAGTCCTCTCCTGCTGATGTACAGGTGTATATCAGTATGTAGTGTCTCTACTTTAAAGAGTCCTCTCCTGCTGATGTTCAGGTGTATATCAGTATGTAGTGTCTCTACTTTAAAGAGTCCTCTCCTGCTGATGTTCAGGTGTATATCAGTATGTAGTGTCTCTACTTTAAAGAGTCCTCTCCTGCTGATGTTCAGGTGTATATCAGTATGTAGTGTCTCTACTTTAAAGAGTCCTCTCCTGCTGATGTTCAGGTGTATATCAGTATGTAGTGTCTCTACTTTAAAGAGTTCTCTCTTGATGATGTAAACTCTGGTCCTGGATCAGATCTGATGGCAGCCAGCAGGGCGGTTACACAGTAAAGAAAGGAGTTGGGGGTTCGTTCTCTTTCTTCTTTGTTTGAGTTTTGTTCCCTGCAGCAGCTGAACCGTTCACAGAAAAAAAGACCCTCCTTTCACTTTCTCTGACTCTCTGACAGTCCATTCAATCCCTGTGTACTGAAGGAAATTATCTGCTTAATTGGATTATTGGGGGTTTTCTCTCACACACACACACGCACACGCACACGCACAGCCGGCAGAAGGAGCGTGAAGAGTGTTACAGTTTAACACTATTAGGCCACAGCAAGTATAATCCATTATAACCCATCGGCACATGTATTGGGTTGTTCTTGGAATACATCCTACTGAGAAAGTACAGGAAGTTATTATCTCCTTTTCTTACTAACTGTCCATACTAAACCTAGACATATGGCATTAAGGTAATCAGATAAGTGGTAACGTCTCATTTGACTTTATGTCCCAATCTATATTAGTTTGTTACTCTGTATTCTTTCTATCAGCCTCCAGCGTCTGCTTGGCTCGGGCTTATAACTGGCATTGCTGGAATTTGCACCTGTTGAGTTCCTGTGGCTCGTTCTTTATTAACCACAGATCTGAGAACAGTGGTATGGAAAAGTTAAATGAAGGGAAAAGTAGCAGAGAGATTTGGGCCCGATTCCAAACCAAACCCCTACACCCTCACCTCATTAAAGGGCTGCTCCAAACCAACTATTGGGTACTAAAAGATTAGTAAACCTTCCAAAATGGCGTATGCATTGTTCCTAATTAACCTGCTGCACTACCTGCTGTTTGTGTGTGTCATGAAACATGCTGTGTGCACACAGTTCTGCAAACATTTACCAGAATAAGTTAAATATCGTCATACAGATATTATCAACTTGAAGGTTGCATTGAGTTTAAATAGTTTGACTTGGGATCAGATATACCTGTGTCTAGTCAACAAAGTAGTACGTTGATTGTAACCCAAGCAGCTCATAAACATCAGATTTAAAAACCAGAAGAGTTGTATTGTCTGAGAGAAGCCGATTCAAAACCCTGGTTAGGAAAAGCAACAACAGTTCCTGTTCCTAATGCTTCTCGCTATAACTACACCTTTTTAAACATTTACCAGTCAACTACTCAGAATAAGTGATAGATGTTGGATATTGTCATACAGATGTAAACAACTTGTAGGTTGCATTGATTATTTATTTAATTCGTAGGTTTTAAGTACGTGTGTCTATAGAAACAGTAGACGTTGATAGTACATGTTTGTGTCTCTTAAGATCTTGAAACAGGAAATGTTCTGTGCAAACATTTCCGAGTAAACTGCGCAAAGTTAGAAAGGCATTTAATATCATAATTCGGGTGTAAGGTAAAGGTTGCATTGATTTTGAATGTTTTACTTTGGATCAAATATTCTAGTGACTAGTCTAGAAAACACGAGACGTTGATTGTAAAGTTTTGTGTATGTTAAGATCTTTTGCAAAAACCAAGCGGCTCATAAGCATCAGATCTAAACACTAGAGGTGTACAAGTTTCATTGTCTGAGAGAAGCTGATTCAAAACCACGACAGTTCCCGTTTCTGTCGGAGAGAAGGGAGTTGCTTCTCTCCATATTAACTCATGGAGGGAGAGGATGAAGAGGTCTGTTTGGATTTGGGTTTGATGAGAGGTGTATAACAGAGTCTGGATAAAGGAGAAGAAGGTCCTGCTTTGCAGCTATTTCCATCCAGAGTCTCTCCTCTGCTGCGTGGCCTTCACTGAATCGTAGGCATCCCGGTAGTTGTGCATTCGTGGGGAAACTTTTTTCAGATTTAAAAAGTCCGATACTGCATGAAGCAGTTCTGATTGGTCAATTCAGAACATGTGACACATTGTTATTCCAGTAGTACAGACTGCTGTATAATGACCGTTGCTAAGGAGCATCAAGAAAGAGAAAGGAAAAGGTGGTGGAGTTTCAAATAAATAAAATAATCTTAATAATAAAGTGTTTCCACACAAATCATAATGTTTTGCATATTATTTGGCGGCCCACTTGCCAAGCATTCAGGTTGCTCTATTCCATTATTACTAATATTAAACGTGTAGATCTTTCTTAAAGTTTACAATCACTTTTTGTACCATTTCCAACAGTGGAAGCAGCATCCTCCGTATAAATGATTGTAGCACTGAGGGGTTACTTTGAGCAATGAAAGGTGCTTTACAAATACAATGTATTATTATTACTAGATGATGGTGGCGATGCGTTCAGGTTGCTGGTTTCCCCCCACATTGAGAGAGGAAGTGGGGTCCAGGGTTTTGGATTAAAATGGCTCTCTTCCACCCGCGTGCGAATCACAAATCCCAGCGAGCCGCAGAGCTTCCCCTCGCCCAGGAAACCCTCAAACACCCCGTTAAAATCCGCAGCCACATCCCCGTGTTTTCATCTCGCCGGGCACAGAAAACACACTCTGTGTTTTAATTAGACTGGTGTGTGTCCCAGTCCTACATGTGGACTCCAGTCTGTCTGATTATCTTCAAATTCAGTTGTCGTGCCTCGTTATTAGATTCGGTGTTGTGCGATTGTCGCTGTTGAAAAGTAACATTTCTGCATTTAAATGGGTAAAAATGACCAGACCTTGGTTAGATATTTAGTAAAGTTGTGTAGTTTGAGAGAAATGTTGATCCTCTGGTCTCCTGTGATGGCATCTGATCACCTTTGAGCATTCGTAAGCTGCAAGAAGCAATTATAAACTCACTTTTTATCCAGTTTAAATGAATATATCAACCATACACCTTCAAGATAATGGTGCGTTTAATTAGGATGAAGCTTGTCTTCTGGATCTGGAGTTATCAGAGAAACAAGCTGAGCTAACGTTAGCGGCAGCCGAACAGAAACTCAGATTTTTAACCTCAAACTGAAACTTTACTCACTGTTTGAGGAGAGGAGACGCTGAAGACTACAACTCCCATAATCCAACGCTGCAAAACCACTAAACCAAACTCCAGATTTCCACATCATTTGACTGAAAGAGAATTTATCTTAAAGCTACTATAAGTCAACATGCTGTACGTCTTTTCCGTGTTTCTGTTGACGAATAAAAAGTCCGTCCTCATCGTTGAGGCCTCTGAAAAATATATAAACAAATATTTTTTACCTCAAACTTTATTCACAGTTTGAAGAGACGAGAAGACGCTAAAGACTACAACTCCCATAATGCAACGCTGCAAAACCACCACTCCAAACTCCAGATTTTCACATGTTGAGCTCTTGTTGGCAGGAAATTACAGATTGTAGAAGTATTAATCTTAAAGCTACTATAAGTCAACATGCTGTACGTCTCCTCCGTGTTTCTGCTGACCAATGGAAAGCGCCTCCTTATCGTCGAGGCCTCCGAGGGGATAATTGAGCGGCCTATCAGCCCGAAGCAAACCCTAATTCTCCTCTCTCAACAGGCCGCTGTCGGCATGCTTTATGGGATTATTTTCAGCGTACAGCATAGGCCTCCCTCTTTCCCATGTACAGCTCCCCCCCCCCTCGCTCTCCTTGTTCCTGCCATTCACCTTCGGATTAGTGCGTCCTGCTTCTGGAAACGAAGCACCGCTCGGTGAGAAAGAGACTCCCAGAAGCTGAAGGACAGGAAGGAGCTGCATGAGTCTTCTGGGGGATTGTTTGTTATAGAAGTTGACAAAGAGTCGGCTTGGTTTTCACAGAGATATCAGGGAAAACACACTCTTTCGGAGCAGATATACTCAAGAGACGGAAAAGGAAATGAGTATTTGTTGAATGCATTATTGTTTGCCGGTGTTCCTGTGCGTTCAGGGTCAATGATAAGCTTTACTAATCTCTTAATGTTCACTGAGGCAGAAATACATTCCTTGTTGACATTTAAATATACCCTCGGTTAACTGGCAGTTTATATTCATTAGGGTCCTAATAACATGGCACCAAGCTACATGAACTCATTAAACATGCAGTTATTGTAGAAAATCCAGCTCCAATCCTAGCAAACTACGGCCATTAGCATGAATTCCACCCAGTGATTTAGATTCGCGCCAAATTTCTATGATTAGTTTTTTGCCCAACGCTTCACCTTTCCACCAAGTTTGAAGAAAATTGGTTCAAAGGACAAAATACTTCTTAAGCGGAGGTAATGGTGATGTTTGTCCCAGAAAGATAATTGGGATATGACCTGTGTTGGTACTGTTGTAAGACCAGAGAGAGAGAATAGGAATTGGGGAGAGATTGCCTTGAATTTAAAGAGTTATAAGGTTTCCAAATGTTGAATTATGAAGATTTCTACCTCAGTAAAAGTGACCCGACCCCCCACTGTGGGTCACCTTTTGGTCCAAGCAGAAAGGAATTGTTAAATCTTGTGTGTCGACAAGATCTCTTAAGCTACACTGCCTTTAAACCTGTAAGTGGAAACCAAGTGTGAAAGCCACTTACATCGAGAGAAACTCTGTGTTAGATCATCTGATCTCACGGGCATTTAGGAGTACCGTCATTTTCGGACTATAAGGCGCACCTGAATATAAGCTGCAGCAGTGGCATACCACTCTCGGTTCCACTTTTACGCGCTACCTGTCTCACTCTTTTCCGGCCTCCAGCTTTTCCTGCTGGAGCCCGCCGCTTAAAGGTGGGGGTCCGCGGACCGGCCATAGAGCCCATAGAGTTAAAGGTGGTGGACTGTAACCTGTAAAACCCATAGATTTAGGAGGTCCCCTAGTGGCCGTTAGCTGTAACAATCCATAGATTAGCCGCACCGTTATATAAGCCGCAGCGTCGAAAAATAGGGAAAAAGGCGCGGCTTATAGTCCGAAAATTACGGTACTCTAATGTCTTTAACTTAGAGCATTATGTTTTCCCTGTCATGTAAAGTTCCTTTGACTATACGTGAGTGAAAGAAATGGTTTCCTTGAGCCACACTAAATTTAAATCCTCCAGTTTAATCCTCACTCTGATCATTCTGAATCTGAACGAAACAATAAGTTTGATTCCTGTGTTAAATATCAAACGACAGGTTGGTAATGATAAACAGGTGCGCCCAATACTTCCACGTATATCTAATACAAGAGGAATGTGGCCTATATTGGATGAATGTTGAAAAAGAAAAACGTAAATGCATCCAGATTTCTAAATAACAACTGTCAGACTTTGATTCCTCGGCTCTCGCTCGCTGCCAGAGGCACTTAAACACGTTCTGATCAGACCTGTGAGTGCACCCGGGGGGCCGATAGCACACTCATTAAAACTCAATCAAACATCCAACAACAGACCTCCAGACTTAAGGTATGTTTTAAGCTCAGAGCAAGGATTCAATCCAATAAAAGGAGTAATCTGATGGACCACACACGGAGCGACAGTCAAGCTGCCTTTCTAAGAACTTCCAGGGAAAGATAGCCTATCGCTCTGCAGATCAGGTGAATCACAGGATGACGGGAAGGATTTGGGATGCAGCCTAAAGGTTCAGCGTTTGGGGTTAGAAGGCTGGGAACCAGTGCTGTAAGCCATGCACACATGAAGCAGAAGATAGCCATCGCTCCGTTGGGGTCCGAGGCCCGAGATGAAAGACATTCTGACGGCTGAGACAATGGAGGTCATGTAGAAACCAAAAACAGCCCGAGGACGAGAAGACAACTGGATTCCTCTTCAGTTTACAGAACGCGTTGCTGCCTTCTGTCGAACAGGAGAGGTTCAAGTGAGCAGACGTCGCTCTTTCTCTCGTTCCAGCGATCTTCTGCACCAACTGGTGTCAAATGCTCAACGTCCAGGAAATACTTTGTGTCTGAATAACCCTAACTTAAATCATTGTTATAGCGCCACCATCTGACCAAACTGCTCCACATTGTCCTCAGCATTTCACCTGAGACACTATGAAGGAACTTAGAAATACAAATATACATTTATGTTTGAATACTTTTATTGGTGTTACTGTTTAAAAAGTCCCGCAGGCTTTAGGACTGTGGCGCTAATCTGCCTGATGACAGTGAAGCACTTTGTTGATGCACATTTCCACATTATAGCGAGGCAGTCTCTCAAGCTGGAACAGCAGAAGTGGGACATACAAGATTAAAGAAATACATAAAGGTGTTATTTTTGCTACGACCAAATGTGACCCACAGCGGGGGGCCGGTCACTTTTACTCAGGAAGAAATCTTGGTGCAAAATGCAACAAATGCCTTTTAAGTATTTCAATTTCAGTCAATTATCCTTCAAATCCCATCGAGTATTTCTAGTCTTGCAACAGCCACCATGTCCTACTTCTGTTCCTTCTCTATTGCTTGTTTGTCTGCAAAACTACTGAACCAATTTACATTACAGGAGCCATTTGGGGGGAAGTGTCTCAGGGACACAACGACATGCTGACTGCAGTGGGACTCAAACTTGCTACCCCCTGACTCAAAGTCCAGCGCAATAAGTTCAGCGCACTATCCCACTGAGCCACAGCCTACATGAAAGCTAGTGGAAGTGTGTAGCATTGGCCAAAGAAGAACCCATTGCATTTTGGACCACATGTGACTCAGTCGGCGCATACACACCAAGTTAATGTTTGGTATGTGATGGGCGCTTGGATTTGTACACTAAACACATTTTAATGGGAACAAAAAATGTATTTTCTTGAATGGTATTAAACCATTGCTTCCACTAAAGGAAGGTACTTGTCATGATAGGGAAACTTAATATATGCGAGTCTAAATGAAAGACAGTAGAGCACTCCCAAAGGCCGGTGAGATTAGATTATCTAACAGAGCATTATCTCTCGTTGTAAGTGGCTTTTCATGTTGAACCACATCTGCTGATAGCACATCTGGCTTCTGACTGTGTGTGTTGGTGTCATTATTAACAGACTTCTAAATCCTATCATCATTACGCAGCACTTGATCTCAGGTTACTGTTAATGGCTTCATCATGTGAGTGTATTCCCTTTGTCTGCAGCTCTACCTGGGAACACAGAGGTGTCGGCACACGGTCTATTGTTCTGGAAACCCTTTCAAGTTAAAAGACGGCATCATTATAATTCAGAGTTTGGTCTGTTACCACTCAAAGCATGCTTACATCCAAATACATATCTATCCTTGTGAATGAAAGATAAGGTTAGCTCCATTAAGCTGACTAACAACCACACTCCAAACCCCATTAACACTCATTTAGTTTGGGTACAAAATAAAGTGCTTTTTGGCAATTAAATTAAGATTTGATCGGAAGTTTAGGGCACTAAAGATGATTTATTATTATAAGAAATGTGGAAATCATTTTGATAATTTCTGTTAACTTGATAATGCACATTGTGTTTAATGGTACCAACGATTGACCCGACATAAAAAGGCAGAGTTAACCCTTTAATTATAAGATTTTATGCAATTTTTTAAGGCCCAAAAGTTCATTTTATGTATTGTTTTAGCTGTGTGGTTGTTTTTGTTGGTTTATTTGTTATATTCAAAACATATTGAGAGTCCAATGGTAAATACTCTTTAGCATTAAACATGCATTGTAATTTGAAAGAGTGTATTTGTATCAGAAAGCCTTTATATTATATATATCAATGGCATTAAGACGACAATACAATTATTTAATGCCGTTATTTGTTGGACAATATATCCTCCAACAAATCTGGCCTACGTGAGTTTTCAAAATACTTAATAAGAGCCATTTTTAAGACACTTTATGGTTGTTGAATGAAGCTAATCCACATTCCCTTCTGCTGAGCAGAGGTGTGACCATGGGAAGTGTTGGATCAGATTGAAAGGGGTCCGTCAGGGGGATTTATTCCTGGTGTTGTGACAGATGCTGCCATGCATGCATGAGATGTTTCCATGCATGCAGTTGCGTGACGAGAAGTTTCCCAACATGCATCTGCTGCATGTTCAGCTCAGAATCAGAATGACTTTATCCCTCCCACAGAGAGGACATGTACTGTGTGTGTGTGTGTGTGTGTGTGTGTGTGTGTGTGTGTGTGTGTGTGTGTGTGTGTGTGTGTGTGTGTGTGTGTGTGTGTGTGTGTGTGTGTGTGTGTGTGTGTGTGTGTGTGTGTGTGTGTGTGTGTGTGTGTGTGTGTGTGTGTGTGTGTGTGTGTGTGTGTGTGTGTGTGTGTGTGTGTGTGTGTGTGGGGCTAATCCCTCTCTGTTATTTCTGAAGAGCAGGTTTCTTTCCTAGACTCTGGAGGAGGTCATTTTGCATGTTCAGCTGTCACTGACCCCCCCCCCCCCCCCCCCTGCTGCTGCACATTCATGACCAACTGTGTCCTGCTGCACCCCCTCCTCTCAGCCAGCAGGACCAAAACAACTGTAGAAAATACTGGAACAACAACAACACATGGAGAAGCTAGCTCTACAGACTCAGTCAGACTGGGAAGACAGTTCTCCAGAAGTTGGATCTTAATTAGTTAACGTCGGCATTTAAATACTTTGGAGGACACGACAATGTCCCAAGGTCATTCCTTTATATGCAGACTAGCTATGAGTCCTAAACCCTGCCGTGACTCATGACTGTGAAGTAGTTTGCAGTATCACATTTAAGAACTTATTGGCTGCATATCTTGACAGGCTTTCTAAGCCCCTCCCCTTCCACTATTTGCTTTAATATGCAATAGCGCTGTTATTGCTTCCATGTGCTAAGCGTCTTCAATCCTCATCATGGCTGTATATACTTCAGTGTTGTTGCGTTGTTGGAGGAGCTCAGCTCAGAAGAATTTCATTGACATTTCTACACTGTAGCTGCTGAGCATCTGATGATGAAACCTTTGAATCAGAATACCTTTATTAGTCCCACAGAGGGGACGTTTACATCCGTTACAGCAGAAAAGAGCCAAAGACAGCTTCATGTTAGCTAAGAAGAACCATGTATAAAATCTAAAGAATCACAATTTACAAAATACACACAACCTTTGAAACCTCTCCTGTCTGGATTCATGATGTTTACAGATGTGCTCAGCTCTATGAGAACCCTCTCCCCCCACCATCTTTAATCCAGTAAAGAGTGAGGGCTTTAGAAGGCCCTTTGGAAACCTGTGTGTGTGTGTGTGTGTGTGTGTGTGTGTGTGTGTGTGTGTGTGTGTGTGTGTGTGTGTGTGTGTGTGTGTGTGTGTGTGTGTGTGTGTGTGTGTGTGTGTGTGTGTGTGTGTGTGTGTGTGTGTGTGTGTGTGTGTGTGTGTGTGTGTGTGTGTGTGTGTGTGTGTGGCCATGCAGGAGGGCTGGGGACAGTCTTTGTGAATTTAGTTAATCTAATTTGAGCTCTTTTCCCCCCTCAGGGCCTCTCTCTCCCTCTCTCTGTCTCTCTCTCCCTCCCTCTCTCTCTCTCTCCCTCTCTGTGTGTGTGTGTCTCTCTCTCTCTCTCTCTTTCTCTCTCTCTCTGCTTCCAAACATCAGCGCGATCGAGCAGAGGTTCCCTGTGAAAATGGGCTTTGTTAGTTTGGAGTATAACATGGCAGAAGAGTTTTTTAAAAGTGATAAACGGGGACCCGGTTCTGAGGAAAAGTTGTACGCTGCTGATGTGTGTGGTGAAGGGCTGCAACTGAAGAGTCGGTTCCTTATCAATTAGTGATCATTTGAGATAAAACCAGAACACTTTTGTGCATAAGATAACAACATAGTGGAAACTGTCCATCCCAGTTCCTCAGAGTCCAAACTGATGTCTTGTCATTTTATAAAAGCTATCTACAAAAACAGCATTTTTTGACTTTTTTTTGCAAAAAGTGTCTCTAAATTGTTGGCAATTCTCACACAGACAGTATAATTTATAAAAGCAGAGTTACAGATGGAATATGCATTGAACATGTGTATTAAAGCAATTCAAATTCATGCCAAGGCACCTCATATCGCTGCATAAATACTTTTGTAACCATATAAGTTAAAGAACATGATCACCTTGCCTCTAATTTGTGTAAAAAAGCAGATTCATTGATTCAGCTTCAAGTCTTTCTGAAACATGTTCCACTCAGAAGGGGCAGAAAACTAAAAAAGGTTGAGTCTGAAAAAAGCATTTTCTGACTTTTTTTGCATGAAAAATTACTTTAAAGTTGAAACAATTGAAAGACAGGAAGTAGCATTAACAAAAGCACTGTTACAGAAAGAAAACACAGAAAATGTGATTAAAAGAACCAAAAGTCATGCAAAGCAATATTACAAAATAAAAGCTTTTTTGTAAACATGTTAAAAAAACGTTGACATCTCGCCTTTAATTTGTGTAAAAAAGCTGATTTAATTAATTCAGTTTCGAGCCTTTCTGCAACATGTTCCACTCAGAAGTGTCCGAATACACAAATGAGGTTTAATGAATGACCCATAAACAGGATTATATGGACAAATGAACCCTCCATTGAAGCGAGGTCACTGTGAGAGCCATCAAAGTGTTCATTAGCGGCCGTTAGTGGAGCTGTTTGAACCTAACGGAGGTGTTTCTGCAGCCTAAAGGATGCAAATGAAGCTTTTCTCCTGGCGCTCACACCTCTGATGAACCCTGTGTGCTGCTGTTGGGTATCAGATGGGCTTCAGCTCATTAGTGCGAGGCTTTGAAGCTGAGTCAGGGACGTGTAATCCTTTCTCTAATGGAGGACAGTGGTTCTGATGCTGCTTGATTAATGCCTTTCTCACCTCAGAGAAACTGATTCTGTCACTTCCTGTTTTCATTTGGGAGGCAGACGGTGTCCAAAAAGTGTGTTTAGGACTTTCCTTTTGAATAAAGCCTTCAGTTGGAGCTGAAGGCAGATTCCTCGTACATTATACGCCATTTTCACATCAGTTTAATTTCATTTTACACCGTTATCCATGTGTGTTAACCTCTGAAGCCCTCTGAGACATTGGTATTGTGTAATGAAACACATTCTTAATAGTCTCTATATCTAACTGTAACCCCCCCCCCCCTCTTATCTGTTCCTTTCCTTACTCTTTCCTCTGTTATTTCTGATGTATTTCACGTCATTTTAATTACAATTAACACCGTTATGTGTGTGTTAACCTCTGAAGCCCTCTGCGACGGACGTGATTTGTGATACTGGGCTCTTTAAATATACTTTGATTTAGGAAACGCAGCATTAATGGTCTTTTAGCCGTAACCCCCCCTCTGTTATCTGTTCCTCTCCTGACTCTTCCCTCTGCTTTGTAACTGCAGTGTGTTCCCCCTCTGCCCTGCTTCCTGACTGCAGGCAGGAGGTGGTGAAGCGCAGGAATGCAGGATTTATCACACGGTGGTGCGAGGGTCTGCAGAGGTAACGGCTCAGTGCCAACAGCAAAACTCCACGGGGCCAAAACCACACTTTATGGCTCCTGCTCGTCTTCAGGTTCAGTGGGAGGAGAGGTGTGAGGGACAGAGGGTCAACTAGTGTGTGTGTGTGTGTGTGTGTGTGTGTGTGTGTGTGTGTGTGTGTGTGTGTGTGTGTGTGTGTGTGTGTGTGTGTGTGTGTGTGTGTGTGTGTGTGTGTGTGTGTGTGTGTGTGTGTGTGTGTGTGTGTGTGTGTGTGTGTGTGTGTGTGTGTGTGTGTGTGTGTGTGTGTGTCCTGTAAGTGGAGATATTAACAGTGCAGATCAAAAGTATTTGCATATGAAATAAAAGGCCAGCACACATCAAATAATTAAAATAAATAAGAAGCAATCATGGTAAGAAACTTAGGAGCAACGTTCTATAATTTAATAGAAAGTTTAAAGAAAGTTTATCTTTCCTAAACTTTCCCTGCTTTTGCCTCTGTGCAAAAACTTATCTGCAACTTTTAATTGGATTGAATCAGCACTTCTTTTGTCACAGCAGCAGCAATTCATCAAAACTAAACAGTAAATATACATACGTACGACACTATGTGCAAAACAGACTCTTAATGTGGTCAACTTCTGCTTCTGTCACCACCTATTTCCTTTCCTTTTATCAACGAGCTCTTTCCTCTTATATCTTATATCGGCTTTTTTAAGGACAGTGATAAATGTTTTTTATTATATACAGCATCCCTTTGCTTTCTACTTCTTTTTGCACAAACACTACAATTTGCCAGATATAATGCAAACTATTTCCTTCAACACCACTTTAAAGATTTTAACTTTAAGATATGATGTGCAATACACACTCTTACACACTTTTAAATGTTGTTCTTCATTACTTTAATATCTTTTTTAAATGCTGGAACTTATCTTTGTTTCCATGCATGTGCAATGATTAGACTTTCTTTCTTTAAAATGTTATTTTTGCCTTTTATCCACACTGTAAAGGTTCCCTCTGTGGGACGAATGAAGGATTTCTCATTTCTTAAACATGCTCTCTCTCTCTCTCTCTCTCTCTCTCTCTCTCTCTCTCTCTCTCTCTCTCTCTCTCTCTCTCTCTCTCTCTCTCCTCCCACTCTGCCTCTCGGGTTACGATGACTGGGGGTTTTCTTGCTCCCATCTCAATGTGTGTGTGTGTGTGTGTCTCCCTCTCTGTGTCCTTGTCCCAGCCTCCTGCCACCCAGCAGCCGCGCTGTGATTGGCCGGTGAGCGGGGGTCCTGACACAGCTCCAGACGTGTTTCAACAGATGGTGGAGGTTAGAGAGTGTCATCACATCGAGGAGAGGATTAGAGGAGAGAGGTTGTCCTGTGTGGTCTCCCCCCCTCTCTCTCTCTTTCACTGACTGACTCTGAAACTTATTCACAATCCTCTCGGGAGAAAACTCCGGGAGAGAAGAGGAAACACTCCGGGAGAGAAGAGGAAACACTCCGGGAGAGAAGAGGAAACACTCCGGGAGAGAAGAGGAAACACTCCGAGAGGAATCCAAGCTTCACTCCTGCTTTCCAGGTACTTTGATCTGCTTTCCTTCCCTTAGTGTGTGTGACTGCAGCTCAGTGTGTGTGACTGCAGCTCAGTGTGTGTGACTGCAGCTCAGTGTGTGTGACTGCAGCTCAGTGTGTGTGACTGCAGCTCAGTGTGTGTGACTGCAGCTCAGTGTGTGTGACTGCAGCTCAGTGTGTGTGACTGCAGCTCAGTGTGTGTGACTGCAGCTCAGTGTGTGTGACTGCAGCTCAGTGTGTGTGACTGCAGCTCAGTGTGTGTGACTGCAGCTCAGTGTGTGTGTAGGACTTCATCGTTTTCCCTCTCTCTGAATGACAGGAATTCCCTCCGTCGCAAATTCCTCCGTCTCCGGGGATTAGAGGGCAGCACATTCCATTAATGTCATTTCCCCCGATCCGCACGCAGCCATCTGTTCATTTCTGCTCTTCTGTTTGCAAAGGGAAGCTGTCACTTCAAAACAATCTGTTTGTAGACGTTCCTTTGACTGTAGGTAACTTGTGATAAGAGGCATTTTAAACCCCATCTCTCCACCTTCCCTTCCTTCACCTTCCTTTCCTTCACCTCAGCCCTGATACCTTCTTTCATTCATCTTTTTGAGAGTGCAGGTCTGTCAGTCCGTTTTCTGCACAAACTGTCAGAGACACTCGGCTATTTAACGCAAAGTGAGAAGGGAAACTTGCCGGTGTGGAGGGAATATGATGTATGGTTTGTATACCTGGCTGCAGGCGGTGTGTGAGAGTGTGTGAGTGTGTGAGAGTGTGTGAGAGTGTGTGAGAGGTGTTTGCCGATGGAGATTGTGCAGCTGTGAGGCTGAAAGCTGCTGTTGTGTGTGCCGGTGTTTACCTTGGTAAACCAGCCGTGGCTACACTTCCTGCTTGTTTCTTAAAGTATTTAACACAACCACCAATATGGCGTGATGACTGCTGCTTTAAGGATCAATGAGAGGAGCCGTTGAGAGATCCTGAGAGGGAGAGTTCATGTTCCTGGGTTTGGGAGGGAGGTCTTTCTGAAGGCTGTCGCTGAACTCACTTTAAATCGCCTCATTCGTTCCCTAAAAGGAAATGTAATAACACATTGCACCTAATCCCAGCTTCTGAAGACTGAACTCCACTTTAGATCCAGTCCAGAAACTGGGATTAGGTGCAATGTGTTTTTACATTTCCTCTATTTTAAGGACCAAATGAGGCACCTGGGACTTCTCTGTGTCAAACCTTCCGTCCAAAAGACTTTATTCTGGTGTTACAAAATGACTAAACTATTCTGTAATCCTGAGCCGGCACGCAACACACTGGCTCACATTTCAATTCTGTGACTCCTGAGAGAAAAAATAACCTCAGCATCCATAAAAACCTCTCTTCACTTCAGCTTCTGAAGCCGGTCCAGCTCCTGATTAGCCGTTAGCTTCACAGCGCTACCAACAAGAGCAGCTGCTGCAAATAATTAGCTTTCTTCTGGGGGGGACAGGGGGCCGCTTGCCAAGACAAACGTTGTTCCAGTAGCTGCTCTGGCCATCACTAGGTGTGTGTGTGTGTGTGTGTGTGTGTGTGTGTGTGTGTGTGTGTGTGTGTGTGTGTGTGTGTGTGTGTGTGTGTGTGTGTGTGTGTGTGTGTGTGTGTGTGTGTGTGTGTGTGTGTGTGTGTGTGTGTGTGTGTGTGTGTGTGTGTGTGTGTGTGTGTGTGTGTGTGTGTGTGAATACCAGCCACAGTGAATCAGAGGTTTCCATGTGACGGAGCAGTTCGTGACTAATGAATGTAGGAAATGACAAAAGGCCATGAAATATTCACATTTGTTCTGAAGTGTGTGAACTCTTCAGGCCGTGTTCAGGGAGTGTTTCCACTCCTTCTCTGAGTCTAAACCCTGCCCTGTTTCTTCTCTCCATAATCAGCGCCATAACTCATCTCACACTGTCATCACGCTGCGTTTTAATCTTCTCAGTGTGACCCTTCAATCACAGTTATGAGTTATATCATTACAGGGTTCTCTGGGTGGCAGAGAGCTCGTATATAAAGCGTTGCAGAGGACTCTCTCTTCTCCCTGAGGAGTATGGAGACGCTCACGGAGAGAAAAGGAGATTAGAAATGAACTTAAAATGGAGAACATGTTCAGATACTCATTTTACCTTGAATTCGTGAAGACACGACCCAGAAGGGATGAATTGAAGACGGCTGCATTTACAAATAAGCAAGAAACGTGTGTGTGTGTGTGTGTGTGTGTGTGTGTGTGTGTGTGTGTGTGTGTGTGTGTGTGTGTGTGTGTGTGTGTGTGTGTGTGTGTGTGTGTGTGTGTGTGTGTGTGTGTGTGTGTGTGTGTGTGTGTGTGTGTGTGTGTGTGTGTGTGTTTCCTGAACCTCTCCTCTCCTGCGTTGTTTATCTCTCTCTCTCGTAATGACAGTGTTCCTCACGTCGCTCTGATTGCATAGCAGCGCTGCAGGAGATTGCACGCTCCACTGTTTGAAACACAGCAGCGTTTCATTGGCGTGCCTTTTATTTACGCAGAGGAGAGAACTATCTTTAGATGACTCAGACACTTTCTCAGCCCTCTGTGTCCCCTCTGATCAAAAACATCTCCATGAGTTTCCACACGCAGCCTCACACGAGAGAAATGTGGCTGGCATGCACATCCGGATGCCCACACACACACACACACACACACACACACACACACACACACACACACACACACACACACACACACACACACACACACACACACACACACACACACACACACACACACACACACACACACACACACACACACACACACACACACACACACACACACACACACACACACACACACACACACACACACACACACACACACACACACACACACACACACACACACACACACACACACACACACACACACACACACACACACACACACACACACACACACACACACACACACACACACACACACACACACTCTCTCTCTCTCTCTCTCTCTCTCTCTCTCTGTCTCTCTCTCTCTCTCTCTGTCTCTCTCTCTCTGTCTCTCTCTCTCTCTCTCTCTCTCACACGCACACACACACACCTATTTTGAGGCGTTCACAATAGCACCCCCAAGTGTTTGCTCAGCCTCTCATTTGGGGCGGTAAAGGTCAGGGCATGCAAACATCACATCATCGCAGGAATGCCTCCGAACTTGGAAAGAAAGCGACGTATATTCACTTTTCTCAGAGTCTGGCTTTGTTCCTGTTGTCTCCGGTGGAAGAGAAGAAGTGTTTTGTTGGGGGAAAGTCTTGCAAAGGTTCCCAGGAATGACCTCTGACCAGGTCCTTGTCGTTTTGTGCTGGGAGTGAATAGAGCAATGGAAGATGGGAGACTTCTGTCCATTCATTAAAGTGCACTTTTCCCCAGAGCGCGACAGAAAGAGGATTTATTGTTCCTGTGATGTCCAGGGAGGCTTTTGTCCGATTGTTCGTGCACGTGGAGGCATGGTGGGCTTAAGAGGGGGGGGGGAAGAGGGAGGGAGAAGTGTGAACATGTGAGGAAGAAGAGGACAGTCTCCTGCACACACACTTTCTCCGTTGTCACACACGTGGACACAAACGTAATCTTCTTGTAGGAACCATAAAAAAACGCACACACACTTCTCTCCACACACACACACACACACACTTTCCCCCCCGTTAGTCCTTCACCCCCCGCAGCGTTGCACTGTCCCTGCTTTGTCATCCCTCGTGTCCGATAATCCCCTCCCCAGGGAGAAGCAATCTGTTTTAGATTTGAAAAGAGAAAGGGCCCGGCCTGTATCACGTACAATTAAAGCAGCCGTCAGAAAAAAGCAGCCGTCAGAAAGCGTTTCGGAGGGAGAAGTGCGCCGCTGGGGGGTTTTCCTTTTCATCCGCCGCCACTCCAAGAATGGAGATAATGGAGAGGGAGGGTTTTGGGGAGAATGAATACATTTCCTCACCCCTCCATCCCGCTCCACAGCTCCACTAATAGAAGCCAGCATGCGTTAGTTTCAGCTCTCCTGCTCCCTTTCTCCCCTCTCTCCCCTGCAGCGGGCAACACATTCTGTGTGTGTGTGTGTGTGTGTGTGTGTGTGTGTGTGTGTGTGTGTGTGTGTGTGTGTGTGTGTGTGTGTGTGTGTGTGTGTGTGTGTGTGTGTGTGTGTGTGTGTGTGTGTGTGTGTGTGTGTGTGTGTGTGTGTGTGTGTGTGTGTGTGTGTGTGTGTGTGTGTGTGTGTGTGTGTGTGTGTGTGTGTGTGTGTGTGTGTGTGGCACTTGGCCATGTGCTCCTGTTAGCCTCTGGTCACACACAGCCCCACTTTGCCATGTGGATGCAGAGCGGCTGCGTATTTGAACAGTTGTTGAATTGAAGGTTGAGTAACTTTGTTTATAGCGCTCATGTCCAGCCATGCACCACACACACACACACACACACACACACACACACACACACACACACACACACACACACACACACACACACACACACACACACACACACACACACACACACACACACACTGTTTTTTGCTCCCTGCAAGAAGAGACGTTACAGCTTTGGTTTTACGAAGTGATGATGGCTTTGTAGGAATAGATTTTTTAATTTTCCGCAGAAATGGATCTACTTTCTGCATCCAGTGGCACAACACACACACACACACACACACACACACACACACACACACACACACACACACACACACACACACACACACACACACACACACACACACACACACACACACACACACACACACACACACACACACACACACACACACACACACACACACACACACTCACACTCACACTCTCTTTCTCCCCGCGGCCACTCTCCTGAACATGTTGGGATGATGCATTCACTGCATTCCTTCGACTCTGCCTCTGAATGGGAAGCCCTGAGACGAGGGTCTAGCTCTCTTTTATCCAGATATGTCAGGTATTTTAAAATGCTCAGGAGGAATGCAGGAAAATTAATTAAATTAAACAAATGAGGTTCGTGCTTTTGGAAAAGCCACACACTGAGCCAGAGGCATGGAAAAGAGTCATCCTCATGTACAAATTACAGGTGTACGTGTCTGTCTGTGACTGTTCTGAATCTGAATGACACACACAGTACGTGACACACACACACACACACACACACACACACACACACACACACACACACACACACACACACACACACACACACACCCACCCCGAGGCGTGGACAGAGTGCTGAGCAGGCACAGGTGCTCTGGTTTTTACGATGGTATCGTGTTGGTGTGTCACGTTTGTTTATGGCCTTCAGGGTCACGCAGGCTGCTTCTCAGGGTCTATGTTTGTCTGCGGTTCCCACAGAACACGCCTCCACATGCTCCACATTTTGGGGGTGTTTGGTTTCGTGCACCGTGCTGACGGAGCTGCTGCCTCACCGAGGAATCTCCCCTCCTTTATTCCACTTTTTTTAAAGATTGATTGCCACTCAGAGTTTATTGGTTTGCACTAACAAGGGGTGCTTTTTATTTGATGCCCCAGGCTGATTCAAGCTGGGAGAGTAAATATCACTCTGCTGCGATAACAAGAATATAATTAGCTGACGCCTGATTACTAGAGAGAGAAATCATTGCTTATTGGGTTCATCTGTTGCTCCCCCTGTACGAGTGTGTGAATTGTTTATGTGAGTCTTAATCACCTCAGCTGTTGCTAACATGCTTTCATTTGATGCATTTTGATAACTTGCACAGCTGCCAAACTTCTTGAATGTGTGTTTACTAGAGAGATAAATCATTGCTTACTGGGTTCATCTGTTTGTTGAGGGTAGTAGTTTGTGTGAGTCTTAATCACTTCAGCTGTTGCTAGGTTACTTTGGTCCAAGCCGTTAGATGATAAATAGGGATTCTATCATTGGGCATACTTTGTTTATTGCTCTGATTTTTACAACTTTACAGGCAAAACAGCTGCCAAACTTCTTAATGTGTGTTTATTTCAGGTTCATACAGTCCCTCTGGTTGCATTTGGGTCATTAATGGGATAGTCGAGGGTTACTATAGTACAGAAAACCTATAACTGTACCTATTTATCTTTCTGTCACTAAACTCTGCTCTGTCTGTATCGACCCTGACATAATACTCTTTAGATATTTAGAAACACTTTTCTCTGCGTTATTCTACCTCAATCAAGTCAAGGAGAAATGTATAAATGGAACTAATGTCTTTTAAACTGCACCATAATCTTTGTCAATTAGTAATCAGTGCGAACAGAGAGAGAAGCCAACGTCTACCGAATTACTTTTGAGTTATTCAACAGTGTCTTTCTTGTCAATGTCAACGATATTTAAGGAACCAAATTCAAGTCACACCTCCAGTTGAACGTGGTAAACTTGGCTGAGCTCTCTCTTTCCATGCGGCTGAATTCATGGGAAAGAAGTCGAACACTTTATTCTTGAGTTACCTCAGTGGAAACCCATTGAAGCGATTAGCCGTGTCTCTCATGTGGTCGGAGGAATCATTTATCTGGGGTGAAAGTGACGAGACAGAAAGCCACCCGTGACTTTCAGGGTTAGTGTTGATTGTGATTCAATTTGTAGTTTGCATATCTCACTATCAATCAGAGAGGTTTCCCTTTCACACACTCCCCCACTTTCTCTTCAATCTGCCTCCTTGTGAGCTCCCTTCAGCCTCCAGGTCAAACAATGCATGTCTTTTAAAACCTAAAGCTTAAACGATACCCGTAAGCGATCGTGTATTTAATGTCAATTTTGTAGAAAAAGCTTGGACTTTCTCTTGAATCTGATTTCTTGTAAGCTCACAAAACAATGCATGTCTTGCACCGTCCTGAACCGTAAGCGATCATGTATTTAACGTCCATTTTATTTTTGATACAAGAAGAAAAAGCTTGCAGCAACCGGCCTCTCAGTCGCCTTACTCCCCTTCAATGCACTGAACATAATGATGGGTGTGTGTAGCACTAAAGCTGCTTTCACACAAGATCAGGCTTTGTGTGTGTGTGTGTGTGTGTGTGTGTGTGTGTGTGTGTGTGTGTGTGTGTGTGTGTGTGTGTGTGTGTGTGTGTGTGTGTGTGTGTGTGTGTGTGTGTGTGTGTGTGTGTGTGTGTGTGTGTGTGTGTGTGTGTGTGTGCCAGCCAAATGGCCCGTTCGTGTTACGTCATGTCGTGAACTTTAACCCCAGGCAAGTATTTACAAAAGCACGCAGATCTAGACGATAAATACCAGGTGCTGGACGGGAGAGCAAGTAGGAGACAGGAATGAGTCCTAAGCGTGGAAATAAGTCAGCACTTTGTATTCCCTCTTCTCGTAGTCAATGGTGTGTTCTCTGCAATATTCCAGAAGCTAATGGAAAGATCCTGTTTGATTTTGTAATGATAGCCTTTGCGATGCTATCTTCTGGGTCAGAGTACAAACATATGTCATGGTTGCAGAACCCTATGCACCTAGAAGAGGTTTTCCAACCGTAATAAGAGACCAGAAGAGGAGAAGAAGGACTTTCCCTCCTTTTCCTGTTCCTTCTCCACTAAATGGACACAAACCAAACAACGCTTCCTTCTGACGCTATTCCGCAGCTTAGACAGCTAGCCGATTGCTCTGTAAACATCGTAATGCAGCAAAGTGTTCCTCTTGTCGAAGTCTTCAAATCCTTTGGCCGATAAGTTGATTCTGATTCAACCTTTCTCTTTTCCAAAGCTGCAAAGGTTGGTGTAAATCCAGCCTAAAGCCACTCTGTCAGTGTGGCCAGCGGGAGGCTCTCTCTTTAGAAACACACACCTCAATTAAGGCTGTCCATAATGAAGGATATGCACAATTAAATATCCACCAGCCACACACACACACACACACACACACACACACACACACACACACACACACACACACACACACACACACACACACACACACACACACCCATGCATAAATAAACACCGGCAGCTTTTCTGAAAATGACCTTGTGTGTTTTTTAATCATTTCCCTCTTAAGGGTTCTCGTGATTTCCAGCAGACCACCTGGTCGTTTCCACTTTGAAGTCTTTTTGGGCCAGGATTCCTTTAATTATACATTAAGATGCATCCGTAATATTGATGGGGTGGCCTGGCTGCCTTGGCACTACAAAGGTTTCTCTTTCCAGGTCCAAAGGAACACGAAGGCTTTACCTAATGGACCTGAAGGCAGTCGCTCCAGGTTTCACGTTTCACTGAATCGAGGCCATTCTTCTTCATTAAAGCAGCCGGCGTTGTACCCCAAACACGACGCATACCAGCGGAGGAGAATCATTTCTCTGCAACATCTGAAACAGAGGAAAACAAAGCCTGTGAACGTGCCTGTCAAAGGTTCAGCGTTGTGAAACATGTTGGAACAAAGAGAGCCAGTGATGTCTCCGCGCTGGAATTCTGTCACGGATCCTACCTCGATTTTGGCATTTTGGTCAAACAAATCATGGGAGTTAAGAGTCTGAAAGCACCGAGGTCTGAGCGGTTCCCAGTGAGAAACCACAGCCAAAAGAGAGTCAGGGACAGAGCCTCCCTTCAGTCAGCAAAGTGTGCAAAGTGCTGCTCAGCGGGACCCAAAAACAGGCCCTCCTCAGTCCCAAAAAGCCCCCTGTCAGTCCTCATGGCAGCAGACCAGGCGGTTCCCTCAGATTACTGAAATATTTGGACAAACCTTAATCTAAGCCATTGCAGTAATGATGTTCCCCCTCTGAAAGAAGCAGTCTGCACTCAGAAAGGTCTGCAGCAAAGAGGCAAGAAACATAAGATAAGATAAGAAGTAGTTTAGTGAGCCCAGTTTGGGACTTTGTTTGTGTTGCAGCAGAATAAAAAGAGAAGGCATCGTACAATACGAATGAAAAGACTAGAAATAAACATGCCAAAATGTCTCAATAGAGAAAAATAGCATTGAAAATATACGTGTTGAATTACAAATGTACATTAACAAAACACAACATATAGCTCAGTCTAGATGCAGCTACACATGCTAGCCCTCATTTTCTCCAGTTCTCTTACGGTGGATGTCGAGAGCCTTTCTGAACAACCTGCAGAATTCAAACTATGCCTTCAGAGTTGAGCTCCCCTCTCTTTGTGCCTGATGGAGGAAGAGGGGATTTGAGCTGCTCTGAAACCCATTGTCCCTCATAGTTAGCCCCTCTTTATGAATGAGTGATCTACGGTAGTGGCATCTGGTTTGGGTTTGACCTGCATCTTGTTTTGGGGAAAAAATGAACCCGCTCACCTCCGAGCTCTCCGTGTTACCTGAGGAAACAAAGACAGATTATTTGGACAAATCCACGGGTAATTGCTGTCGGAGTGTTTCTCGCAGAAGAACTTCCTGTTTTCTCTGACAGCATGAACATAAAGACGCTGACCAGAGATGGTAAAAGTACACACATCCTTTACTCAAGTAGAAGTACAGATACTCTTGTTTAAAAATACTCTGGTGAAAGTAGAAGTACTGACTAAACTTCTTTACTCAAGTGAAAGTAAAGAACTTTGAAATGTACTTCAGTAAAAAGTACCCATAACTAGCAGCTGTTTTAAAGAGTACCTGACCTCCCTTTATATTAATAGAACAATAATTTCATTGTTAGCTAATGAATGTTTCCATGGTGACCAACGGCAACATGACAACGTTTCCATTGGTCCCTCTTCTTTAGAGAAGACCAGGAAATGATGGATACACGGATCGTGTTCAAATCAATAGGCACGCAATGACTCTAAATAATAATGATCACGCACCAAACACACATTCAGACTAAAGGAACCAGCCTGTTTGGAAAATGAGAGAAGTAGAAAGTACAGGTATTTGAGTTCAACATGTAAGAAGTAGAAAGTACAGGTATTTGAGTTCAACATGTAAGAAGTAGAAAGTACAGGTATTTGTGTTCAACATGTAAGAAGTAGAAAGTACAGGTATTTGAGTTCAACATGTAAGAAGTAGAAAGTACAGGTATTTGAGTTCAACATGTAAGAAGTAGAAAGTACAGGTATTTGAGTTCAACATGTAAGAAGTAGAAAGTACAGGTATTTGAGTTCAACATGTAAGAAGTAGAAAGTACAGGTATTTGAGTTCAACATGTAAGAAGTAGAAAGTACAGGTATTTGAGTTCAACATGTAAGAAGTAGAAAGTACAGGTATTTGAGTTCAACATATAAGAAGTAGAAAGTACAGGTATTTGAGTTCAACATGTGAGAAGTAGAAAGTACAGGTATTTGAGTTCAACATGTAAGAAGTAGAAAGTACAGGTATTTGAGTTCAACATGTAAGAAGTAGAAAGTACAGGTATTTGAGTTCAACATATAAGAAGTAGAAAGTACAGGTATTTGAGTTCAACATATAAGAAGTAGAAAGTACAGGTATTTGAGTTCAACATGTAAGAAGTAGAAAGTACAGGTATTTGAGTTCAACATGTAAGAAGTAGAAAGTACAGGTATTTGAGTTCAACATGTAAGAAGTAGAAAGTACAGGTATTTGAGTTCAACATGTAAGAAGTAGAAAGTACAGGTATTTGAGTTCAACATGTAAGAAGTAGAAAGTACAGGTATTTGTGTTCAACATGTAAGAAGTAGAAAGTACAGGTATTTGAGTTCAACATGTAAGAAGTAGAAAGTACAGGTATTTGTGTTCAACATGTAAGAAGTAGAAAGTACAGGTATTTGAGTTCAACATGTAAGAAGTAGAAAGTACAGGTATTTGAGTTCAACATGTAAGAAGTAGAAAGTACAGGTATTTGAGTTCAACATGTAAGAAGTAGAAAGTACAGGTATTTGAGTTCAACATGTAAGAAGTAGAAAGTACAGGTATTTGAGTTCAACATGTAAGAAGTAGAAAGTACAGGTATTTGAGTTCAACATGTAAGAAGTAGAAAGTACAGGTATTTGTGTTCAACATGTAAGAAGTAGAAAGTACAGGTATTTGTGTTCAACATGTAAGAAGTAGAAAGTACAGGTATTTGTGTTCAACATGTGAGAAGTAGAAAGTACAGGTATTTGAGTTCAACATGTAAGAAGTAGAAAGTACAGGTATTTGAGTTCAACATGTAAGAAGTAGAAAGTACAGGTATTTGAGTTCAACATGTAAGAAGTAGAAAGTACAGGTATTTGAGTTCAACATGTAAGAAGTAGAAAGTACAGGTATTTGAGTTCAACATGTAAGAAGTAGAAAGTACAGGTATTTGTGTTCAACATGTAAGAAGTAGAAAGTACAGGTATTTGTGTTCAACATGTAAGAAGTAGAAAGTACAGGTATTTGTGTTCAACATGTAAGAAGTAGAAAGTACAGGTATTTGTGTTCAACATGTGAGAAGTAGAAAGTACAGGTATTTGTGTTCAACATGTAAGAAGTAGAAAGTACAGGTATTTGTGTTCAACATGTAAGAAGTAGAAAGTACAGGTATTTGAGTTCAACATGTAGGAAGTAGAAAGTACAGGTATTTGAGTTCAACATGTAAGAAGTAGAAAGTACAGGTATTTGTGTTCAACATGTAAGAAGTAGAAAGTACAGGTATTTGAGTTCAACATGTAAGAAGTAGAAAGTACAGGTATTTGTGTTCAACATGTAAGAAGTAGAAAGTACAGGTATTTGTGTTCAACATGTAAGAAGTAGAAAGTACAGGTATTTGAGTTCAACATGTAAGAAGTAGAAAGTACAGGTATTTGTGTTCAACATGTAAGAAGTAGAAAGTACAGGTATTTGAGTTCAACATGTGAGAAGTAGAAAGTACAGGTATTTGAGTTCAACATGTAAGAAGTAGAAAGTACAGGTATTTGAGTTCAACATGTAAGAAGTAGAAAGTACAGGTATTTGTGTTCAACATGTAAGAAGTAGAAAGTACAGGTATTTGAGTTCAACATGTAAGAAGTAGAAAGTACAGGTATTTGAGTTCAACATGTAAGAAGTAGAAAGTACAGGTATTTGAGTTCAACATGTGAGAAGTAGAAAGTACAGGTATTTGAGTTCAACATGTAAGAAGTAGAAAGTACAGGTATTTGAGTTCAACATGTAAGAAGTAGAAAGTACAGGTATTTGAGTTCAACATGTAAGAAGTAGAAAGTACAGGTATTTGAGTTCAACATGTAAGAAGTAGAAAGTACAGGTATTTGTGTTCAACATGTAAGAAGTAGAAAGTACAGGTATTTGAGTTCAACATGTAAGAAGTAGAAAGTACAGGTATTTGTGTTCAACATGTAAGAAGTAGAAAGTACAGGTATTTGAGTTCAACATGTAAGAAGTAGAAAGTACAGGTATTTGAGTTCAACATGTAAGAAGTAGAAAGTACAGGTATTTGAGTTCAACATGTAAGAAGTAGAAAGTACAGGTATTTGTGTTCAACATGTGAGAAGTAGAAAGTACAGGTATTTGAGTTCAACATGTAAGAAGTAGAAAGTACAGGTATTTGAGTTCAACATGTAAGAAGTAGAAAGTACAGGTATTTGTGTTCAACATGTGAGAAGTAGAAAGTACAGGTATTTGTGTTCAACATGTAAGAAGTAGAAAGTACAGGTATTTGTGTTCAACATGTAAGAAGTAGAAAGTACAGGTATTTGTGTTCAACATGTGAGAAGTAGAAAGTACAGGTATTTGTGTTCAACATGTGAGAAGTAGAAAGTACAGGTATTTGTGTTCAACATGTAAGAAGTAGAAAGTACAGGTATTTGAGTTCAACATGTAAGAAGTAGAAAGTACAGGTATTTGAGTTCAACATGTAAGAAGTAGAAAGTACAGGTATTTGTGTTCAACATGTAAGAAGTAGAAAGTACAGGTATTTGTGTTCAACATGTAAGAAGTAGAAAGTACAGGTATTTGAGTTCAACATGTAAGAAGTAGAAAGTACAGGTATTTGTGTTCAACATGTAAGAAGTAGAAAGTACAGGTATTTGAGTTCAACATGTAAGAAGTAGAAAGTACAGGTATTTGAGTTCAACATGTAAGAAGTAGAAAGTACAGGTATTTGAGTTCAACATGTAAGAAGTAGAAAGTACAGGTATTTGGTTTCAAAATGTAAGAAAGTCAAAGTAAAGTTATCAGAAAAATAAGTAGTGGAGTAAAGTACTGATACCAGAAAAATGTACTCAAGTACAGTAACGCAGTATTTGTATTCCACTACTTCCCTCCTCTGACTGATCAGAACTGAAGCCATATCCAAAGCAGGCTTTTACAAGACTTGTGAACCTTCAGACCTCTGCAGAAAACTCCCTCCTCTTCGTTCTCTCCTCTCTCCCTCCCCCCCTCTTCACCCCAGTGTGTGGGTAGCCTCAGGTTTTTGAGGTTAGGTTAACAAGCCGCCATCAAAGAGGTTTTATAAACTCGGGTCAGAGGAGGGTCAGGGTGCAGCGGGGTGTGTGGTTGGATTCCCTAAAAGAGCTCAGAATCAGAATACCTTGATCCGTCCCACAGAGGGGAAAAAGAGCCAGAGACAGCTTCATGTTATCTAAGAAGAAGCATGCAAAGATACACATCCTGTAACACTTCTGACGATTTAGCAGCCAGGTACACGTTGCACATAGTATTCAACAACAAGGGGTGTTATAGTCTGTACAATCTGCAGATTTACATCGTGCACAATACACAGCTGTCCGTGCACAACATCCCTGAGAGAGCTGCAGAGGAACCTCCTGAAAGTAGAGATTACAGAAGTGTTGAGGCGTTGATGGCCATTCATCTGCACACTGCACATCTTTAATGTTGCAGCTGTGTGTCCATAGTGGCCTTTTTGTTCCAGGCCTTTGAACTCATGGGTATTTCACCTTCATCCCCCCTCCTCCTCCTCCTCATTTTACAGTAGAGTACAGGCGCATTCAAAGGGTCATTAGTGCTAATCCTGCTAAACAATGAGGAAGCAGAAGCAAAGCTCAGACTCAGGAAGAAAGCTCTCCTGCAGACGAACAGAAGACGTGCTCTTATATCACGTTGCCAACAAACATCTGAAGCAACAAGAGAGAGGTTCAGTGATCCCTGTGTGTGTGTGTGTGTGTGTGTGTGTGTGTGTGTGTGTGTGTGTGTGTGTGTGTGTGTGTGTGTGTGTGTGTGTGTGTGTGTGTGTGTGTGTGTGTGTGTGTGTGTGTGTGTGTGTGTGTGTGTGTGTGTGTGTGTGTGTGTGTGTGTGTGTGTGTGTGTGTGTGTGTGTGTGTGTGTGTGTGTGTGTGTGTGTGTGTGTGTGTGTGAGCGAGCCAATGTAGATTTAAGTACTCTTAAAATACAGATTAAGTTTGGTAAGAAGTCAGTAGATGGGGAGTCAAGGATGCTTGTTGGTTAAAGCGTTATTGATAAATGAAATGACGAATCACTGAAGATTATCGCTCTGCACTTCTTTTCATGCAGCTCTTGTTAGCTTGGATGCTAACTGCCTTTAGTTGTCCCAGTACTCTGTGAAATAACAATGAAGTGATGCAGTATATCCGTCACTAACTTAGTTCCTTCTGCTCGTAGATATTCTAAATGCATCTTGATTTTGTACATTTCATTCTTAATAATTATTTGTTGCATCATTATAAGAAAGCATATGAGCACACTTGAAAACATACTTGGCAATAAACCAGATTCGGCTTCTACACATGATCCTTTTCTTCAGTTAATAAAGGAGTCCAGTTCCTTCTGGTCGTAGATACACTTCAGATGAACTCCTGAGGGAAGTGGAAGAGCTTAAATTAAGTTAGGAGCTCCTCCGTGGAATCGGAGTGTCTTTTCGCCTGCGTTAGATTAAATATGTGTGTGTGCTTATTAGTTTCAAACAGTGAAGCTATTGACTAGCTAACCACATCAGCACCACACGGTTTCTGTCAGTTTCCACAACGAGGCTTCCTGTCTGTTTTCTCAGAAGAAGAACTATGAAGAGGCTGGGAACAGATGGCTAAAGTACACACATCCTTTCCTCAAGTAGAAGTACACACATCCTTTACTCAAGTAGAAGTACAGATACTCGTGTTCAAACATACTCAGGTGAAAGTAGAAGTACTGACTAAACTTCTTTACTCAAGTCAAAGTAAAGAACTTTGAAATGTACTTCAGTAAAAAGTACCCATAACTAGCAGCTGTTTTAAAGAGTACCTGACCTCCCTTTATATTAATAGAACAATAATATCATTGTTAGCTAATGAATGTTTCCATGGTGACCAACGGCAACATGACAACGTTTCCATTGGTCCCTCTTCTTCAGAGAAGACCAGGAAATGATGGATACACGGATCGTGTTCAAATCAATAGGCACGCAATGACTCTAAATAATAATGATCACGCCACCAAACACACATTCAGACTAAAGGAACCAGCCTGTTTGGAAAATGAGAGAATTAGAAAGTTCAGGTATTTGTGTTCAACATGTAAGAAGTAGAAAGTACAGGTATTTGAGTTCAACATGTAAGAAGTAGAAAGTACAGGTATTTGAGTTCAACATGTAAGAAGTAGAAAGTACAGGTATTTGAGTTCAACATGTAAGAAGTAGAAAGTACAGGTATTTGAGTTCAACATGTGAGAAGTAGAAAGTACAGGTATTTGTGTTCAACATGTAAGAAGTAGAAAGTACAGGTATTTGTGTTCAACATGTAAGAAGTAGAAAGTACAGGTATTTGTGTTCAACATGTGAGAAGTAGAAAGTACAGGTATTTGTGTTCAACATGTAAGAAGTAGAAAGTACAGGTATTTGAGTTCAACATGTAAGAAGTAGAAAGTACAGGTATTTGGGTTCAACATGTAAGAAGTAGAAAGTACAGGTATTTGAGTTCAACATGTAAGAAGTAGAAAGTACAGGTATTTGAGTTCAACATGTAAGAAGTAGAAAGTACAGGTATTTGAGTTCAACATGTAAGAAGTAGAAAGTACAGGTATTTGGGTTCAACATGTGAGAAGTAGAAAGTACAGGTATTTGAGTTCAACATGTAAGAAGTAGAAAGTACAGGTATTTGGGTTCAACATGTGAGAAGTAGAAAGTACAGGTATTTGAGTTCAACATGTGAGAAGTAGAAAGTACAGGTATTTGAGTTCAACATGTAAGAAGTAGAAAGTACAGGTATTTGAGTTCAACATGTAAGAAGTAGAAAGTACAGGTATTTGAGTTCAACATGTAAGAAGTAGAAAGTACAGGTATTTGAGTTCAACATGTAAGAAGTAGAAAGTACAGGTATTTGAGTTCAACATGTGAGAAGTAGAAAGTACAGGTATTTGAGTTCAACATGTAAGAAGTAGAAAGTACAGGTATTTGAGTTCAACATGTGAGAAGTAGAAAGTACAGGTATTTGTGTTCAACATGTAAGAAGTAGAAAGTACAGGTATTTGAGTTCAACATGTAAGAAGTAGAAAGTACAGGTATTTGAGTTCAACATGTGAGAAGTAGAAAGTACAGGTGTTTGAGTTCAACATGTAAGAAGTAGAAAGTACAGGTATTTGAGTTCAACATGTGAGAAGTAGAAAGTACAGGTATTTGTGTTCAACATGTAAGAAGTAGAAAGTACAGGTATTTGAGTTCAACATGTAAGAAGTAGAAAGTACAGGTATTTGTGTTCAACATGTAAGAAGTAGAAAGTACAGGTATTTGAGTTCAACATGTGAGAAGTAGAAAGTACAGGTATTTGTGTTCAACATGTAAGAAGTAGAAAGTACAGGTATTTGAGTTCAACATGTAAGAAGTAGAAAGTACAGGTATTTGTGTTCAACATGTAAGAAGTAGAAAGTACAGGTATTTGAGTTCAACATGTGAGAAGTAGAAAGTACAGGTATTTGTGTTCAACATGTAAGAAGTAGAAAGTACAGGTATTTGTGTTCAACATGTAAGAAGTAGAAAGTACAGGTATTTGAGTTCAAAATGTGAGAAGTAGAAAGTAAAAAGTGGTCAAAAAAAAGTAGTGGAGTAAAGTACTGATACCAGAAAAATGTACTTAAGTACAGCAACAAAGTATTTGTACTCCACTACTTCCCACCTCTGCACACAACACACACTCTGGCTTGGAACCATCAGCATGTAAAATGTCATTAGCGCTGGGTGCTAACATTCATCCAGAAACCGAGTCTCTGTGAGCATCTATTGTTTCTGGGATGCTCTCCAACTCCTGCAGGAGTGAGTGAGTGAGTGAGTGAGTGTGTGTGTGTGTGTGTGTGTGTGTGTGTGTGTGTGTGTGTGTGTGTGTGTGTGTGTGTGTGTGTGTGTGTGTGTGTGTGTGTGTGTGTGTGTGTGTGTGTGTGTGTGTGTGTGTGTGTGTGTGTGTGTGTGTGTGTGTGTGTGTGTGTGTGTGTGTGTGTGTGTGTGTGTGTGTGTGTGTGTGTGTGTGTGTGTGTGTGTAATGCGCTGAGGGCTGTTTGTCCAAACGGCGCCAGTGTTTGCTCGGCGCTGTCACCATGACTGGCTGCTAAATCTCCGTCTGGACCGCTGACCGTCACGACAAAACAAAAACATGACTCCTTTCTTTCGTGCATTGATTAAAAAATAAAGAATAATTTGTTGAAGCAGAATCTGGTTTATTGCCACGTATGTTTTCACGCGTGCTAATAGGCTAAGGTGTAGTGAAGCGAAACGTAATAAGTTAAAACCAAATAAAAGCAAGTACAAAATCATGACGTTTAAACTGAGAGTAGAATAAAAATGCAATATATCTGACATTGAAATGAAAAGCTGAGAATTTATTTGCAAATGATGGTGGAAAATAAGTATTTGGTCAATAACCAAAGTTCATCTCAATACTTTGTTATATACCCTTTATTGGCAATGACAGAGGTCAAACGTTTTCTGTAAGTCTTCACAAGGTTTGCAAACACTGTTGCTGGTATTTAGGCCCATCACCTCACAGCATGACACTGACCATCACCTCACAGCATGACACTGACCATCACCTCACAGCATGACACTGACCATCACCTGCTAAAACACGCCTTCTTTAGACTGAAGTATAGAATCAAAGAGAACCGTAGGGATGCAATCGAGGTCATATTTGACTAGAGCGTATATAATAAATGGATTATTTGAGTGATTGGAATCAGTGAGCTCCAGCAGATTAGTGTGGATTTCCAGCTTTCCGCATAAAATGCATTTAATTTTCCACATTTTATGCATTAACTAACAGTCTCACAGCCTTAACATGGACAACATATACCATGAACATATCAAAATGATTTAAAATATCTTATAGATACATTACTTTGATTAATAACCATACTTCCCATGTTATTGTGGATTTTATGGATTAATATTTGAACTTTATTCAAACTAGTACGGTGTCTCTTTTTGTATATTGCTACTGGGAATAAGTAATACTCTTTCTTTGTGAGGTGTCCCTTAGTTACGTGTCCCTTAGTTACGGTGTGATAATCATTATATATTTCTCCCTGTTGTTGACATTAGTGAACAGTGAGTCATCAGTGATTGGTAGATGTTGGTTTGGGGGTTAATGCAGCGTATGACTTCTGAGTGACAGGTGGAAGGTGGGCTGTGATTGGCCGAGGCTGCGTGTGTGTGTGTGTGCTGAACAGCAGCAGAGTGTTTCCCTCAGAGACAGATCTGACACGAGAGGAGAGAGGAAACATAAGAAAGTAGTTGAATATAATAATAATAATAATAATAATAATAATAATAATAATAATAATAGTGGAGCATCAAGGTTTGGATATTACGGGATATAGAGATTCTGTGAGGTGAGATCTGCTCTTTGGTTTGTTTGAAATGTTTTCTTGGGTTGTTGTGATCTGGTTAGAGTTGTTTGTTTGTGAGGGATTTGTTTACTTGTTTTGAATTCTATTGGAACTGTTGGAGAAGTTTTCCTGGTGGAGCATCAAGGTTTAACTTCTCTGTTTACGGAATAACTGTTTGAGATTGATTTCTCTGAAGTAAATATGATGTCTCCATGTTTAATGTTCAAAAAGCTCTTTCCCTCACAGCACCTCTTTTCACCCTCCGTCTGAAACCAGAGCTGCTCTGATTGCTTAGCTGGCCAGCTCTGTTGTGATTGGTCAACCTGCTTAGAGATGTCCCGCCCCTTTAGCCTTAATCACGTACAATGTGTTGGAGCGCTAGCCAATAGGAGTACGAGTGTTACGTAGTGATGTCACAATGTTTTGGAACTTTGTGATTTTAGTCTCTGCAAACCATTGACATGCACTTAAAAAAAGTAAAGCTTCTTTGAGAATTAGGAAAAGCACTATAACATGCCATGTATTATTATTATTATTATTATTATTATTATTATTATTATTATTGCCAAAGGGACTCTTTAAAGTTCCTAAACTGTTGTAAATTGTCTCTTTTTTAACGTCTCGATGTGTTTTCTGTCTTCCCTTCAGCTCCTGGCTCCTTCATCTATCCCCCTCTTCCTCCTGCTCCTCCTCTTCCTCCTCTTCCACCATGTTTCTCCACTTCCTGGCCCTGGTGTTCCTCCTGTCTCCGGGCAGCGAGGCTTTCTCCACCACCAGATCCCAGAGAGGCAGAATCCAGAGGGACCGCAGGAACATCCGGCCCAACATCATCCTCATCATCACCGACGACCAGGACGTGGAGCTGGGTAAGAGCCTCTCGGGTCCTCCTGTTCATTGGTGTTAGTTTAGTTTAGTTTATAGTTCATAGTTTTTAGTTTATAGTTTATAGTTTAGTTTAGTTTAGTTTATAGTTCATAGTTTGTAGTTTGTAGTGTCGTGGACAGTCCCCATTCATCAACTGTCACAAAACACAGTATATGGGGCAGCTTTAGCCGACATTGCTAAAGTCCAGCTCTATCTATCTATCTATCCATCTCTCCATTCATCTCTCCATCTCTCCATCTATATCTCTATCTATCTCTCTATCTCTCTATCTATCTCTCTCTCTATCCCTCTATATCTCTATCTATCTATCTCTCTATCTATCTATCCATCTATCTCTCTATCTATCTATCTCTCTATCTATCTATCCATCTATCTATCTATCTCTCCATCTCTCCATCTCCCTATCTCTCTCTCTATATATATATATATCTATCTATCTCTCTATCTCTATCTCTCCATCCATCTATCTCTCTATCTCTCCATCCATCTATCTCTCTATCTCTCCATCCATCTATCTCTCTACCACCTGGTCCTAATGAAGCTCTTTCTCTTCGTGGTCCTCCTCCTCACATTAAATATTAAACGGAGGCCATGAGCCGAGCAGAGCGGCCATCTGGTCGATTAACGGCTGAATCATAATGGAGGTCAGATTATGTAAATGCCATATCTTATTCATATAAGGCAGATTTAATGTGTTGTGTTGTTTGCAGAGCTACAGGACAGAACGGGTACATTTGATATATTTGATATAGCTTTAAAACTAAAAACACGCTGAACGCATAATACACTCTGTATGCAACTAAACACACATTAAGAGTTCATTACCTTCATTAGCTATGTTGTGAATCATTTGTGTGTGTCTTTTGCATGAAAAAAGGTTTATACAAATGCAGAATATTAATAGATAAAATGTTTTTTTCTAACCTATTATAAATCAATTAAGTTAAGATTGATAAAATACAAGTGTTAGGACAATTTATTGAGATTCTTTTGAGGGTTTTTGTTATTTTCTAGCTTGTAAACGTTTCATTGTAATAAATGAACTCTCTCCAATTTCAAAAGCGTTTTCTTTTTAATGACCTTTCTTAGTGTCTGCGCCTCTAGACTCTGGAAGTCAGCTTTAAACCTTATATAGTCCTCTCTATGCACAGCATGTATACAAATAAAGATATGTTTAAATGTGCAGCTCTGACCTCCACACTGCGTCCTCAGGTTCTCTGCAGGTGATGAATAAAACCCGTAAGATAATGGAGGAGGGCGGCACGACGTTCACCAACGCCTTCGTCTCCACGCCCATGTGCTGCCCGTCTCGCTCCTCCATGCTGACGGGGAAGTACGTGCACAACCACAACACCTACACCAACAACGAGAACTGCTCCTCTCCGTCCTGGCAGGCGCAGCACGAGCCTCGCTCCTTCGCCGTTTACCTCAACAACACCGGATACCGGACAGGTGAGGAAACACCGTGGAAACCAGTTCAAATCCAAGGAGGCTTTTAGAGATGCATGAACATCCAAAAGGTTCCCTTTAAACACCTGAAGCATGAACTCTGAACACATGCAGTTCTGTTTACAGCAGAAGAAGACAGACAGGAAGTGAGCACTACCAGGAACACAGCATGGACTCTGCAGAGTTTAAGGACTTGTTAGTGGAACAGACTCTGACAGTCACAGAAAGCCTTGT